>NW_006922393.1:671888-673629 GCF_000298275.1 Orycteropus afer afer | reverse complement strand
ATATTAGTCATATTAATGGGTCTTCCTTGTAGATATTATCCTATCACTGACAGCATTGTACTTCAGGACAGATCTTGAAACATCCTTTGTGATGGTGAAAGCCATGTCATTCTTCTTCAAACTGTCATTCCCAGCATAGTTGGCCATATGGTTGTCTGATTCAAAGTGGCCAAAACCAGTTCATTTTGGCTTACTGATGCCGAGGATATCAGTCTTTATGTGTTCCATTTCATTTTTGACAACTTCCAATTTTCCTAGATTCATACTTCATCCATTCCATGTTCCCATTATTAATGGATGTCTGCAGCTTTTCCTCCTCAATTTGAGTGGTGCCACATCATCAAATGGAGGTCTTGAAAGCTTTACCTTATTCATAGGAGTAAGGTTGGGTTTACTATCATGCAGCTCTTTCTCAGTCTTATTTTGGGAGCTTTCCACCATAACCGAACTATTCATAAAGTTGCACGGTAATGTATCACACATTGTTTCTTTGCTATTCATAAGGTTTTCCCTGGCCAATTCTTTGAGAAGTGGATGGCCTCTTCCTTCCTCCTAGTCTGTCTCAGTCTGTAAGGTGGGCTGATACCTGTGCACCATGTGTATCCCTCTGGGTTTAAAACACCAGTGGCTCAGCCTCAAAACTCACATCAACACGTCACAACGGTAGGACAAACTGACAGACAAGTTTGTCTCCCTGTTGGAAACCTCTTGTACCACCCTTGCCTGGGTCCCTGCAGCTGACTGCTCCTCTGTCCCGGTTCTTGGGCCTTTTAATCCCCTTTCTCCCACTCTCCTGCCCTGCTGCTTTTGGCATGCCTGAGTTCCCTCTCCTCACCTGGATCCCTGCCCTAGCACAACTTAAAGCATAACTCATTAACCTAGAATTTGATATTTTCAATAATTGATTCCTATAATTCCAATAATCTCCCAACATTGCTCTCAATCATTGCCCAATAAATACTGATTAATGTCTTCATTGTTCTCAAAATAAAATACTGTTGTTAGGTGCCATCAAGTTATTTTTTGACTCAAAGAAAAAAACACAAGTGAAAAAGTGTTCCATAGGTTTTTGTAGGCTGTAATCTTCTAGAAGAGATTGTCAGATTTTTCTCCTGCAGTCACTGGGCAGGTTCAACTTAGCCACTTTGCATTGCCATCTGAGCTCCATGAATGTTGTTATGTGCCGTTGAGTTGGATTGACTCATAGCGACCCCTCCTTGGGTTTCCAAGGCAGTATCACTATGGAAGTAGATTGCCCCATCTTCCTTCTGAGGAGTGGCTGGTGGGTTTGAACTGCCAGAGTTCTGGTGAGCAGTCAAGTGCCTTAAGCACTGTGCAACCAGAGCTCCTTGAATAGTGTTAATTAAAACTACAAACTTGAACTCATTTCTTGATCACTCTCCCTTATAAGATTGTCACCATTTGTACATGCTTACTTCTAATCCAATTCCAAAATAAATCTCTATTCAGTTTTAGAGGTAATTATAGGCCCTCTGGTGGCATAGTGCCCAAAATACTTGACTGCTTATTAAAAAGAAGATTGGGCAATCTACTTCTGTCCTGATATCATCACAAAAACCCAAGGAGGGGTTGCTATGAATTGTATCCGATTCGATGGCAGTGACTTTTTTTTTTCTCTGTGTTTTGTTTAGTTTTGTTTTGTTAATATAACACTACTCTTGTTCATTTTACTATTTCATATGTGGTTGTTTCATCTTTTTATCCTAGAGGACATCGTTTC
>NW_006922393.1:642071-671777 GCF_000298275.1 Orycteropus afer afer | reverse complement strand
TATATGTTTGTGTGGTTTTTGTATTCCCTTAGATTTTAAAATTTCACCTTGACAGACAAATATCAATGAAGAACTATTGTGGAAATTAAAACAATAGTAACAGCTCTATTATTTTTCTTAGAAAGTAAATAAATCTCATCTATATTAGTACTACATAGATGTTAGAAAAAAAAAATATTGACAAAAATTATCTTTTTCTTAATTAAGCTGATACGATGTGATGTGGATGGATGTCAACTTGCCCACCCAAAAATGGTACTGAACATTAGACTGGTGAGTGTCAGAAGTTTTATCAGCTCTCTTAGTCAAAATAAAGGTAATTGAAAATGATAAACATTAGTGAAATGCTAATGTAATATACATTGAATCAAATGTCAAGTATTACATCTCAAGTATAAATATTTTTTACTGATTTTTATATCATTTTGCTTAAATTATAACTGAAGAAGAAAGTTCTGGTAAGATAGTGGAATAGGCAGACAAAATTCATAGATCTCTTCAACAAAGAAAAGGGGAACAAATTAACACAGATACAGAAGGTAACCCTGGAGCCCTGAGCTTTGAAAGGAAGGATGTAGAAGTGGATTAAACTCCAAATAGTAGAAGAACCTGCATGAAAACATTGAAAAAGGAGACATATGGAGCTGCAGTCTGTCAGAGATCCTGACAGCATGGACAGGTTGGATATTGCCAATTGGTGATAGAACTTAAGAATTAACCTAAAAATTGGTCCTGCTAGCCAGGGACTGCAGGAAGGACTGCACTGGTGGCTTGTGAATAAAAGAAGCAGCAGCAAAGAGGGAGATGAGCTGAGCTGTGGCATTTTGGCTATCCAGAGGGCACAGCCATTTTGAATGGTCACAAGCTGTTCAACCATTTTAGATATTTAAAGGAACAGTGTTCTCTCAGATTCCAGGGACCGAAGAATAGGTTCCACTTGCAGGGACTGCAAGGACATACTGGACATGAAGGACTAGAAAGGTTCAGTATTTCCCTTGTTACTCTTATAACCCGTGCCCTCTTGATGAACAGAGGTACAACCATCTCTTACTCCCTCCCATCTTCTGGTTTTCTGAGCTGACAGGAATTCTATCCCAGTCTGTGTGCTCTGACTGAAACAGGGTGCCCTACCCTGCCCTGGCCAGATTTCTTTTCCATTTCTTTTTTTTTTTTTTACTTTGTTATTTGCTTTAAAATTATTATTTTTCTTTTTATTTGTTCATCTTTTTTATTATTATTCATTCTTCTTCCATTTCTGGGTTCTAGTTTTCAGTTTTGTCTTTCTTCCTTGTTCCTGGTTCCCATTTTTTTTTTTTCTTTCTTGTGTTTTTCCCCATTCCTTTTTTTTTCTTTTTTGATTCTTTCCACTCTTTTTCTTCATTATTCTCCTACTCTACCACTTTTTTCTGATTTCCACCTCCCCAGATATTGTGGTGTTATTTATTTATTTTTCTTTTCTTTTTTTTTTTTTTTTTTTTTTTTTTTTTTTTTTTTTTCTTTTTCTATGTATATTTCTTTTGGCTTTTTAAAGTATTTCTTTTAAATATTTTCTCCCATTTACTGTCTTTTCTCTCTCTCTCTCTTTTTTTCATTTATTCTCTTTTTGGTGACTGTTCCTGTGTGCTTAATTAGTGTGTTTCTTATCTGCTTGCTTTTACATTTTTTGATGGTTTTTTGATTGTTGTTTTTGTCTCACTGAGTGAGACCAAGCCCATACAACTGAACCACACCTGCACCTCCTGCAGCCCCATTCACTGAGTAAGAGCCTCTATTACTTCTGCACCAACTGGCCGATGATACATGATATCCAATAAGATTCTGACTCACCTCTGACTACTCTTAACAAACAGTTAACAGAGATCTGTGCAGCCACTCTCATTCTCTATCACACCCACCAGGAGTCAGGTGGTAAGTGCATAAATGTTGTCAACTAGTAAATAAAGAAACATAGTTGCCTGCTTACTCAGATACATTAAAAAAAAGAAAAAAAAAATTTGGGTGAATCACTCTAACATACAATCACCAATGAAATATAAATACAACAAGGTCACAATATTTTGGAGACAACAGGCCATCACAGTCCACACAAAGAAGCAAGATAAAGCAGTAGAAAAAAATAGAGCAGGTTACTGACCCACAATACATTCCTGAGGAAGAAGCAGCATTAGATGTCCCTGATAGCAATTCAAAAGAATTTTACTTAGGCAACTTCAATGGATTGAGAGACAGATCATGGAAAACACTGACAAAATTAAAGAAAACACAGACAAAACCCTACAACACTTTTGGAAGAAAATACAAGAACAAAATGACAAAATAAATGAAAAATTAGAAATGATACAAAATCTAAAGATAGAAATCCAGAATATTAATACTAAATATTCAGAAATACATAACACATTTAAAGGCCCAAAAAGTAGAAGTAAACTAATGGCAGAGAGAATTAATGAGATAGCAGAAAAATACCTGAATACTTTGGAAAGAAATCAATCAGAAAAAAGATCAAGACAAAAGAAAGAAAACCTAAGATTCATGTGGAATACCATCAAAAGGAATAACCTACTTATAGTCAGAATTCCAGAACAGGAAGAAAAAAGTAAAACCACAGAGAAAATTGTCCAAGATTTGTTGGAAGAGAACTTCCCTGATATGATGACAGATGAGAATATATCCTTTCAGGAAATCCAACAATCCCCAAACAGGACAGACCCCAAAAGAAAATCATCAAGACATATCATCATCAAACTCATCAAAACCAAAGACAAAGAAACAATCCTGAAAGCAGCATGGGAAAAATGAAGAGTTACCTACAAAGGACAACCAACAAGAATAAGCCCTGATTTCTCAGCAGAAATCATGTAAATGAGAAGGCATTGGGATGGTATATATAAAATCCTGAAAGAGAAATATTCCCAACCAAGAAATATATACATGGCAAAATCATCCCTCAAATCTGATGGTGAAATTAGGAGATTTCCAGATAAGCACATATTAAGGGAATTTGTTAAAACCAGACCAACCTGACAAGAGATACTAAAGGGAGTCTTTTGAGCAGAGAACCAATAATAGCAAACAACAACAGACTGTTAATACACAACATGGCATAAACCAGAAACCAACATAGCTACAGACATATTCAAAGTAAAATAAGCTTACAAGATTTTAAACAGGGAACCAGAGACATCAATTGGCAAATGAGGACAACTAGAAAACAAAAAGAGGGGAAAAAAATAGTGCAGTTACAGACCTTTTAAATGGTGACAAAGTCAAGAGAATTGCAAAATCAGCCACTCCTCGGAAGGAAGATGGGGCAATCTACTTCCATAGTGATACTGCCTTGGAAACCCGAAGAGGGGTCGCTATGAGTTGGGTCCAACTTGACGGCACATAACAGCAACAACAACAAAACTAGGGGAGAAAAATAAATCACAGGGTAACCTCAAAGAAAAATTATAAACCTTCACATCACAATAAAAAAAGAGTATAAGCACAAATATTTAGCAAATACTAAAACAACAGCAATGATGGAAATGATAACACCATTCATAAATATAGTGAGCTCAGCACAGAAAGTTATATGGAACAAAGAAACCAGGAACACCATGAAAAAGCATATAACAAAATGACATTAAAAAATTCATACTTCTGGATAATTACATTGAGTATCAATGAATTAAATGCACCACTCAAGAGACAGAGAGTTGCAGACTGGATAAGAACACATAACCCATCAATATACTGCCTACAAGAAACACATTTTAGAGAAAAAAACTAAAAATCAAAGATTGGAAAAATATATATCAAGCAAATGATCACCAAAAAGAGAAGGAGTGGCAATATTAATTTCTGATCAAATTAACTTTAAGACAAAAACAACCTTAAGAGACAAAGAAGGACAATATATAATGATTAATGGATGAAGTGAACAAGAAGATGTAACCATAATAAATATCTATAGACCCAATGAAAAAGTCCCTAAATATACAAATCAGACTTTAACAGAACTGAAAATATAAATACATGACTCCACAGTCATAGTAATACATCACTTCAAATCAAAGATTGTTCAACTAGAAAGAAACTCAATAAAGACAAGAAGAACTAAACAATACAATTCACCAACTTGACCTTATAGACATCTACAGAGCAGTTCACCAAATTAGAGAACAAAATACATTCTTTTCCAGTGCACATGGGACTTTCTCCATGATAGACCATATGTTAGGCCATAAAGCAAGCTTTAATAAATTTAAAAACATTGAAATACTGCAAAGCATCTTCTCAGATCACAGTGCTTTAAAATTAGAAATCAACAATAGGGAGATCAACAGAAAAAGAGCAAACATAAGGACACTGAACAACCCCCAAAAGAAAAACTGGGTAATAGAAGAGAGAATAAATTAAATGAAAAAATTGCTTGAATCAAACGAGAATGTATACACAACATATGAAAATGTTTGGAACACAGCAAAAGCAGTGATCTGAGGCCAATTTATAACAATAAATGCATCATCAACAAAGAAGAAACGGTCAAATCAATATTTTAAACTAACATATCCAAAAGTTAGAAAGAACAACAGGAAAAACCATTACTCACCAGAAGAAAGGAAATAATAAATATTTGAGCAGAAATCAATGAAACAGAAAATAGAAAAGCAATAGAAAATATCAGCAAGACTAGAAGTTGGTTTTTTTAAAAGATTGATAAAATTGACAAACCACAGGCAAATTTAACGAAGAAAAAGAGGGAGAGAATACAAATAACATGAATAAGAAACAGAATGGGCGATATTACAACAGAATCAACTGAAATAAAAAAGATAGTATCAGGATACTATGAGGAACTCTACTTCAACAAATTTGAAAATCTGGAAGAAATGGGCAGATTTCTAGAAGCACACCACTTACCTAACACAGACTGAGCTGGAAATTTGAACAGATCCATAATAAGAGAAGAAATTGAACAGGTCATAAAAAGATTCCAACAAAAAAAGTCCTTACCCAGATGGTTTAACTGGAGAATTCTATCAAACATTCAGAGAAGGACTGACATCAATCTGGCTCAAAATATTCCAAACCAGAAGAAAGGATGGAATCCCCCCAAATTCATATTATGAACCAAGCATAATGATATCATAATCAGGCAAAGACATCACTAAAAAAGAAAACTAAAGATCAATATTCCTCATGAATATAGATGCAAAAATCTTCAACAAAATACTAACCAATAGATTCCAACAACATATCAAATAAATAAAAAAATAAATAACCCATTATGAGCAAGTGGGGTGCATATCAGGTATGCAAGGATGGTCAAACATTAGAAAAAAAAAATTAACATCAGCCATCATATAAAAAAAAAAAAACAAAGGAAAAGAACCACATGATCATATCAATCAATGCAGAAAAGGCATTTGATAAAATCCAACACCCATTCCTAATCAAAACTTTCAGCAAAATAGGAATATAAAGGACATTTTCACCATAATAAAGGACGTATATACAAAACCAACAGCCAACATTATTCTCAATGGAGAGAGACTGAAATCTTACCCCTGTGAACAGGAACCAGACAAGTATACTATCTATCACCACTTCTATTCAACACTGTATTGGAAGTCCTAACCAGGGCAATAAGGCAAGTAAGGGAATTCAAAGGCATCCAAATTGGGAAGGAAGAAGTCAAACTATCCTTTTTGTTGATGATATGATCCTATACCTAGAAAATCCAAGAGACTCAGTCAAAAATCTACTGGAACTAATTGAAAGATTTAGCATAGTGGGAGGATACAAGATCAACATCCAAAAATCAGTTGGATTCCCCTACACGAGCAAAGAGATTGCTGAAGATGAAATGAGAAAATCAACACCATTTACAATAGCTACCAAAAAACAAACAACTTGGGAATAAATCTTACCAGGGACACAAAAGACTTGTACAAAGAAAATTATAAAATACTGCTTCAAGAAACCATAAAAGATCTACATAAATGGAACAACATACCCTGCTCTGGATAAGAAGATTGAACATTGCGAAAATGTCAGCTCTCCTCAAAGTAATCTATACTTTCAATGCAATCCCAATCCAGATCATAGCAAAATTCTTTAAAGTTATGGAATAAACAATTACTAACTTTATATGTAAAGGGAAGAGATCTTGGGTAAGCAGAGTACTATAGAAGAAGAAGAACAAAGTAGGAGGTCTTACACTCCCTGATCTCAAAACCTACTGACAGACACATAGACCAAAGGGATAGAATTGAGAACCCAGAAATAGATCCATCGACCTATTGTCAGCTGATCTTTGACAAAGGGCTGAAATCCATTAAATGGTGATGAGCTTGTCTGTTTAATAAATGGCAAAACTGGATATCCATTTGCAGAAAAATGAAACAATTTCCATACCTCATACCATACACTAAAACTAACTCCAGATGGATCAAAGACTTTTTTGATGAAAAAAGTGAAAGGAAACTATAAAGTTCCTCAAGGAAAGACTAATAGCAGCAACAATATATGGCATCAAGAGATTATCAAGCATAAGCCAAAATGCACAAACAGCAGAAGATAAACTAGGTGAATGGGACCTTCTAAAAATTAAAATTGTATGTGCTTTAAAAGACTTCTCCAAAAGATTCAAAAGAGAACCTACAGATTGGGAAAAAATATTTGGCAACATCATATCTGACAAGCAGCTTATCTCTAAAATTTATAGAAAACTCCAACACTTCAACAACAACAAGAAAAAAAGACAAATAATCCCATTTAAAAAATGGGCAGAAGACATGAGTAGACACTTCAACAAAAAGGATATTCAGGCAGCCAACAAACACATGAAGAAATGTTCATGATCATTAGACACTAACACCAAAGAAACAAACTCACTGCATACAATTGGAACTGACTCATAGTGACTCCACCTTGGGTTTCCAAGGCTGTATCTCTAAGGAAGTAGATTACTCAGTCTTCTAGGAGTTGCTTATGGGTTTGGACAGCCAGCCTTCTGGTTAGAGGTCAAATGCCTCAGTCACTAAGCCATTAGCCACTAGAGACATGCAAATCAAAACAACAATGAGATGCCATTTTGTTCCAGCATCAGTAGCAAAGTTCAAAAAGACAGAAAATAACAAATGCTGCTGAGGATGTGGAGATATTGGTACTTTCATACACTGCTGGTGGGACTGTCAAAGGATACAATCAGTGTGAGAAGCAGTATGGCGATTCCTCAAAAAGTTGGGATTAGAAATAGCATTTGACACAGCCATTTCATTACTAGGTATTTATGCTAAAGACGGGAGAGTCAGGACAAGAACAGATATATGCACACCCATGCTCATTGCAACACTATTTACAATAGCAAAAAGATGGAAACAACCTAGGTGCCCATTAAGAGAAGAATGGATAGCCAAACTATGTGGTACAAACACACAATGAAATACTATGCAACTCTAAAGAATAACATAGAATCTTCAAAACACCACATAACATGGATGAAATTGGAGGATAGTGTGCTGAAAGAAATCAGTCAATCACAGAAGGCCATATATTGTATTAGTCCTTTATTGTAAAAAGTCAATGAAAGGTTTATATATGGAAGGAAATTTTCTTCATTGGTTACCATGGGTGAGAAGGGAGGGGAGGGAACACTGCTAGATAGGTAGAGACAAATATTGATCTGGGTGAAGAGGAGGACAATGGACCAAATACAAGGGGTCAACATGGTGGCATTGAGGAAGAGGAAGACATAAAGAGGTGCATGGGAGGTACAGATAACAAAGATGAACATTTTTCACATATTGCATCACATAGTTATTGATGGCAAACATTGATCTATGGGTGGATAGATAAGTGGACAGGTTAAACTATTAGGTACACCTGTGAAAGAGGAGGTCTGGTAGGGTAGTGATTAAAGCACTTGACTGCTAATTAGAAGGCTGGTGGTTCAAACCCACAAACCACTCCTCATAAGGAAGGTTGGGCAATCTACTTCCATAGTGATACTGCCTTGGAAATGCAAGGAGAGGTCGCTATGAGTCAGGTTCAGCATGATGGCAAATAACAACAGCAACAACAGCAGCATGAAGGGAAAGTGTGTCCATGACCATGTGTAGGGTTGGCAGACAATGTTTCTACAAGTGTATTTTTATGTTCTTTAAGAATGCCCAGATATAGACCATGGTCACAGAGGACATCAAGCTCAATTGGCATAACATACTACACAAAACATTGTTCCACCTCCTACTTTGGCGAGTAGTTACTGGGATCTCAAACATCATTGCATCTAGATGGCAGCAACCTCTCCTTGCGTTTCCAAGGCAGTATCACTATGGAAGTCCAGAGCAAAGAAGAATGAAGAAAACCAAAATTCATGGAAACAATTAGTCCTAGTGACTGGTACACCAACTGATCTGCAGCCTATACGACTGTGAGACCAGAAGAACTAGATGGTGCCTGGCTACTACTGTCAACCACTTAGAAGGGGATCTATGTAGGAGATCCTGGTAAGAGAGGGAGAACAATGTGGAACAAAACTCAAAATCATAACAAAAGACAAGTTTTGCTGGTCTGATAGAGGCTGGTGCAACCCCTGAGACTATGGTTCCTAACTGACCTTCAGGTCTGGAATTGAACCCACTTCTGTGGCTTCCACCAAATAAAAGAGAGACATATGAGCTGAACATTTACTTTCAGTAGATCTCCTTGGAGAGATCAATCACGGGAGAATAGAAGAGCTGTGTGTACACAGGGAGACAACTTGGGGCAGAAGTACATGGGAGGGAAGGACACAGGAAAGAGGTAACTATGGGGAGGAAGTGGGAAGAGAGCTGTTGCATTGTAGAAAATTGCAGTCAATGCCTTGAGACAAAGTTTATGTGAATTGCTGTATGGAAAATGCATTTAATCTATAAACTTTCACCCAAATCACACTATACACACACACGCACACACACACACATACACATTGGGAGCTCTGGTGGCATAGTGCCTAAGGCATTTGACTGCTAACCACAAGGCTGGCTTTCAAACCCACCAGCCACTCCTCAGAAGGAAGGTTGGGCATCTACTTCCATAGTGATAGTACCTCAGAAACCCAAGGAGGGATCGCTATGAGTCAGGTCTGACTCCATAGCAATGTGTGTGTGTGTGTAAATATATATATAGATACGTTATAACTGAAGAAACAATCACCTTTCATCTTTATAACTTAAAATTTCTAAACAGACTCCACACAATTAATTTTCCCCATAAGGGTGAAGGCACAGGATTGAAACATGGATGTTTCTGAATACTCTAGAAAGTTTTGATACTAGTAGATGGTCCACAAACCACATTTTATAAAACCTGTCAATGATGAAGAATTCCATGAAGAACTTAAAGAGAAACAGAAAAAACTGAGTTAATTTATAAATGTAAGTACAATTTATCACACATACATAAAAATGATACAATTAATCAAAAGTTTCATGTATTTTCTAGGGAACCAGACCCAAGGGAAAGTTGTTGAAAAGAAAAATCAGAAGCTGTTGTTCTAGTTCTTCTAGATAAGTAAAAATGCCTAATCTTTTTTGTTGGCTGGGAAAATTCACATTATACTATAACTATTGTTGTTCTGGGTAATTACTTCTGTCTACAACCGTGGGAATGCTAACCATAAAACAGCAAGAAAGAGCACTCTCCTACCACTCCACTGGTCTTAAAAATGAAAGAAAATCATTTGAAACTAAGAATTAAAGAATCAACTGAAAATAGGCAAATAAATTCAGAGATAAATGGCTTGTTTTCCTGGGAAATAAGTCAATAAAAAACATAATTTTATTCATTTGTGGGCTCTCATATAGTTTAGTGAAGGACTAATGGTGTCAAAACAATTAACTACTCACAATCACAAATGTCATTGGAAACAAACTCTTTAACGTTCCTTTAGTTCTAGTCCATTCTAAACACAAACATGATATTTGGCCACCTTATTTTACTTTTTGAATAAAAAGTCTTGTTATATTTCCCTATTGAGTTCTGGTAAATGAGCCAACATCTCACTGATATCTAGTGTATATTTTGGAATTTAAAGCATAAAGTCAGCAATGGCTTGCTGTGTGGTTAAGGAAAGTAAATAATTACCGATTAAGACTCTAATTGAGTAAAAATCACTGAGAAAATAAATAATTTGGTAATGTCAACTAAATTTACAAAAGCTCAAATTCATCTTTAAGTCAAAGATTGTGTGTACAATGGCAAGTTAAAATGAAAAATTGAGTCAATTACTTAGATAATTTAGGTCTGAAATTGCTGATATTTAGGAAGAGAATATGTGGTTAATGGGGTCATGATTTATGTAAATAAACTATTGACATTGACCAATGTACAACTTTTTCCATTTCACTGGAAATATACAGTACTATCTTAATAATTTTCAATGAGAATTGATATGTTACAATAAGTCTTCCATGTTAAAGAAAAACACAAAATGTTTCATAAATCAAGCAAAATAAAACTAAATAGCTCCATGCATATCTTCTCTGTCTCTGTATGATCAGGTGAAATTGAAAGTAAACAGGAGCCTGAACATAGGTGAACTTTTTGTTGAATCCTGAATATCTACTTTTTCTGTATTTTTTTCTTTTATTTTGTTTTACCTCTTGAAAGTGTTCTTCATTTCTTTATGAATTTTTTTTTAAGTATTTTCAAAGCCTCTGATAAAGACTATTTTCTCACACATCTTTAAAAGCAATTTTAAGAAAATAAAACTGAGGTAAAACAAACATTGCCATATTTTGTTCAAGTTATTTTTCACAATGTTTCTCTTTTACTCAATGATTATATACGTTCAGAACTCCAACAGCTCCAATTAACATTTACCTAGCTTAGTGTAGTGCCTAAGGCACTTGATTGCTAACCAGAAGACTGGCAGTTCAAACCCATCAGCCATTCCTTGGAAGGACGTTTGGGCAATTTACTTCCATAGTGATACTGCCTCGGAAACTCAAGGAGGGGTCTCTAATGGATCGGGTCTGACTTGACGGCACATAACAACAACAACAACAACAACAACTTACTGTTTGGCAGCAATCTACTTCCAAAAACAACTATTTTAAACCATATGGTATTTGGTTCTATTCCAACATACACAGGGTATCTATGAGTTGGAATCAACTCCTCAGCCACTGCTTTACAGGTATAGGCTCCAGAGATTA
This sequence comes from Orycteropus afer afer, assembly GCF_000298275.1. Taxonomy (NCBI): domain Eukaryota; kingdom Metazoa; phylum Chordata; class Mammalia; order Tubulidentata; family Orycteropodidae; genus Orycteropus; species Orycteropus afer. The sequence goes on along the minus strand of NW_006922393.1, from coordinate 660,585 downwards.
TACACTTGACCATTGTGATTGTTCCTGTTATTTCTAATTGATGAATTAAAAACATTTTAAATACTAAGATAACAAGGAGCTAGAGGGAGAAGGGAGATGAGCTTGAGGTAGTGATTTGTGTTTGTGTGTGTGTTGGGGGGATTCTAAGGGGACATAACTGAATCCTAAAATTACACTGAGACTAAATTGCTAGCTTCAGATTGAAACCCATTTAACTAAAACCCATATATTTTAGGGCTACAATTCATAAACCTGCTTATATTGTAATTACGTGGACAGCTTAAATTTGTATGCCAAGAATTAAAAAAAAAAAGAAATCAGAATTGCAAACTACTGTTTAAAGATTTTAGAATTAACATGACTTCTATTCCTAATGTATAACAGTTAAAGACTTGCATAATCTATTCTCTACCTACTCCACCTATTTCACCTAGTCCCTCTTATCCAGTAGATCCCCTTGAAACTGAACTTTCCTTTTACTGAAGTAGGAAAAAATCATTCTGCTTTAGAGTTTTTATCCTATTTATATCTTTTCCTGAACTGTTTTGTCTGATCTTTTCATAGCTATTCCTTCACTTCACCCTTCTTCTTATTCCTGTCTGCTAACATTTTTCCTAATCCCATTCTTTTCCTTAACTAGGAGGCTGTCGTTCGAACGGAACAAAGGAACACTAACTAAATGGTTTAAAATCAAGAAGGGAGTGCGCCAGAGTTGTATTCTTTCTCTACACTTATTCAATCTATATGCTGAGCAAATAATCCAAGAAACTGGACTATATGAAGAAAAACATGGCATCAGGATTGGAGGAAGAATCTTTAACAACCTGAGATACACAGATGATACAACTTTGCGTGCTGAAAATAAGGATGACTTGAGGCACTTACTGATGAAGGTTGAAGAATACAGTCTGCAGCAGTATGGATTATGTCTCAATATAAAGAAAACAAAAATCCTAACAACTGGACCAATGAGCAGCATCACAATAAATGGAGAGAAGATTGAGGCTGCCAAAGAATTCACATTGCTTTGTTCTACAATTGAGGCCAATGGAAGCAGCAGTCAGGACATTAGACGACATGTAGCACTGGGAATGTCAACCACGAAGGAATTGTTTAAAGTTCTGAGGAGCAAGAATGTCTCATTGAGGACTAAGGTGCACCTGACACAAGCCATGATATTTCCAATCACCTCACATGCATGTGAGAGCTGGACAATGAGTAAGGAAGACCGAAGAAGAGTTGATGTTTTCCAGATGTGTTGGCGAAGAATGCTGAAAGTACCATGGACTGCTAAAAGAAGTAATAGATCTGTCCTGGAGGAAATGCACCTGAAATGCTCCTTGGAAGCAAGAATGGTCAGATTTCGTCTCACCTATTTTGGACATGTTGTCAGAGGGGACCATTCCCTGGAGAAGGATGACATGCTTGGTAGGGTGGAGGGTCGACAAAAGAGGAGAAGTCCTTCAACGAGATGGATTAACATGGTGGCTGAGATGATGGGCTCAAGTATAGCAGGGATCGTGGAGCTGGCGCAGATAATAGGGCAGTGTTTCTTTCTGCTGTGCTTGGGGTCGCTAAGAGTCGGAGACGACTGGACGGCACCTAACAACAACAACAACAACGTTCTTTTCCTTGCCTTCCCCTTCTCCCTTTCACTTTCCTCCTCCCCATTGTATTTCCCTTCTTACTTCTCCTCTTCCTCCTCCGTATTTCTGCAACTCCTCTTCTTCCTCATTTGTCCTCTTCTCTTTACTCTTTCTTTCCTTACAGCTTTTCTCCATCTTCCCTTTCTGTTCCTGGGTCTTCTAAAGAATATTCCAATTTTTCACAAAATGCTGAAATGGCCAGCTAAAAAGAGTAATTTCTTGGCTCTTTCTGCAAAATTATCTGAAAGTTTAAAGACATATTTTGGAATCTGGTTTATAGACCAGAAGTCTGTGGAATACAAATAAATTAATATTCTGTATCTTACAATACTTTATTGGATCTTACTATTAACTTTGAAAAAATGTTCTTTTAATTATCCTTTGTTTCTTACATATTAACTATTTTTCTTAGGCAATATGTCAGCTGGAAAACTAGAAAATCCTCCTATTTAGACAAATTGTTATATTTAAGCCACCAATAAGTTTATTTCTTAAAATGAGTGGCCAACAAATATAATATTTATTTATTTATTTATTTGAATTAAAATAGCCATAGAAATTCTGTAGCAGATGCTGTCAGTAAACTGTCTATAGTCAATCGGTTGTCACGATATGGGTGCCTTCCAGCTTTAGTTCCAATAACTAATATCTTGATTTCTAAGCTACAGGCTTTGACTAGCAAGCAATACTGAATCTGTCCGGGACCACAGAAGGCTGGGATATGGGAATTGATGTCAATCTACCCTGGGTGACGAGATTATTCTTCAGCTAGTGACTGATGGGATTTGAGGTATACATACATAGTCTTTTCATCTCTTAGGTAGAATGACTCTGAAATGTTTGATTTATCCCTGAATGATATAGAGGGGTTAAGCTTCAGATACCACAAAGGGAAGAGCAATGTCAAGAGCTTTACACATCCACAAAGGGAAGTGGAGAATAATTTACATAGTAAATCACCATGTGTCATCAGAAACTTGATTTTTTCCATGTTCCCAAGGTAGTTTATTTTTCCTCTCTCCCTCTCCTCCTCTCTCTCTTTCTCTCTGCATCTCTCTATTCCTCCCTTTCTTCATTTTCTCCATCCTTGTTTCCTTTTTTAAATTCAGTTTCTGTACAGAGATGATATAACTATAAATGTTTCAGTCTTCAGTGTCCATTGTTCACATGTATGTCTGTATGTGTTTGTAATCGAGAATGTATAAAAATTATCATTAAATTTTTAGTTGCAGATCTTTCCTCCCTAGTCATAATGATTTGCACAGAAAGAAAATTTCACCCACATATTACTTGTTTATTCCATTGCATTATTGACAATGGAAACAATATAGAAGAGAAAACAATACATTTCACTAAATATCACAACATGCTTTGAGAGTGATTTTCTTACTTGTATTGTCTAAAATCTGGCATGATCTTAATTACTATATAAGAATGTTGATCAGTCAAGGAATAAAATGATATGCATTAAATAAGCATAAAGGAAATCTCAAGAAAAAACAAATGTATTATGTGCAGCATTATGTTGTTCTATTACTGCTGTAATGAGTACACATAGATGCGTATGCACATACCCATAGCATTGACTTAGCGATACTTAACGGTTTCCCAATAGAGAACAGATGGAAATAAATGCCATTTGTGTATATTTACACATTTTCAAATTTGATTTGCCTAGTTCTTAAGTCTTTTACTTATTTTTTAATCTTTGCTTTAGCCATTGCATTGTGAATTAAGCAAATGCCATTTTGTAACTACTATGAAATCTAAAAGGTGACTTTCTTCCAAAGGTGAATTGGAAAACTTACTTCTCAAAGAGGAACCAATCAAACCAGCATTTACCACTTACTTCTGATTGTTTTGTGAATGTTCTACCTCTCACAGCTATATAGTTCACATCTGCATTTCTGAAAACCTACTCATTGTGAAGCGCTCTATTTGAATATTACTTTGCCTAATTTGAACTCACTCAGTTTAATTCATGCCCAAATACTCAGTCCAGCAAACATGTGTTTAGAGCCTAAAATATGCTATGTACTGTACTACTCACAGGAGATTGCCATTTTGTGGGAGGAACACGCGTAGACAACGACTCTCGAGTTTGTTCACTGCAACAGTAGAACTACGTGCAAACAGCAGTCCTGATGGTGATATAGATGAGGTGGACAGAGACAATCCCACTTGGCAAGTGACACATATAAGGTGAATTTTAAACATCACAAAAAAGTTCAGTTCTGCAAATAGATAAGGTAAAAATGTACAGAGAGAAAAAGTTTTAATGCATAAAGAGATATAAAAGTTAAGAAATATGTGTTACTTGGGAAAGTATTTGGCTGAAGATAACATGATAGACAATTATGATTGTTTAAATAAAATAAGAATATTCTCTATCTTCATTTAATAAGGAGTCTACTAATAGGTATATAGTAGTGTTTTTTAATTTTTCTGTTATAGACTATGTTGGGATTTCTTTGTTGTTGTTTTTCCCCCTACTGGTAATAGACAGTTGCTGCAACTCTACCCATCTTGTCCTTATGTTATATGGGAAAATTTATGTTGTCAATAGATATTCACTTATATCTAATTCAATTTGCCTAATGTCCAAATGAAATTTCATGCTAAAAGAAATACTAAAAATATGAATATTTAGTTTTCATAAACTTTATAGTAGAGGCATTCCAAGTAGAAGAGATAAAGGTAGGGGTTGGGTAGGTTGTCAAACAATTCCACCATGTGTTGAAATCCTGTTTGATATGAAGGGAAATGGAACAGAGGATGAACCTAAGGAAGTAGGAACATGGAAGATAATTATAGGCTATGCTTGAATGTTGAACTTTTTCCTACCATATATAGTGTCTTGCTGCCCTTCTTCTACATTGAACTCAGGCTGAGAATAGCAAATCCAAGGCTCCCATACACAACTTGGTGAAATCGACTGAACTTTTTGGTAAAAAGAGACACAAAACCAAGTATGTAAATCTAAACAGAGTATAAAAACACCAAATGTGCCAGAAATAGCTCTCAAAGGAGTGTGAAATTAGGAAATCTCAGAGCCAGAATAGCTCTTGCAAGAATAACCCGCAGCAAGTGGATTGAAACCAAAGTACAAACAATACATATTGTTACTTGCATCAGGATATATGCCCCAGGCACTGTGTTAAATAGGATGGCTCAGATGACGAAATAAATTTGAAAGCAGGGCACATTTGAGGTGTCATTGAAGTATTCAAATGATCATACTTGTGCTTTAGAATTGTCATGATGATTACAAAACAAAAATTGTGTTGGAATAGAATATCCAAGGAAAATAAAGCAGTTTAGAAGCTCGAGTTCTTGTAGATATTTTTTTTTTTCTAATTCCTCCAATGAATTCTATTTTGATCCTTATTTTGCTTGTTCCCCTATTGTAGTACTCATGAGTAGGAATTAATTATGCTTTCTTCACATTTTACTTTCCTATATTCATTTGTTCATTTAGTCAACATTTGAGTGCCTACTATGTGTCATTCCCTGTTGCAAGTGTTGTTTGTTGTTAGATAGCAATGAGCAAATTTTTGACTTTGGAAACCCCATGTGACAGATTAGGATTTTTTCATGAAGTTTTCTAAGCTATAATCTATATTGAAGGAGACTTGACAGTGCAACTGTTAAGCGCTCTGGCTCCTAACACAAAGGTTGTCAGCTCTAATCCACCAGTCACATCACAGGAGAAAAAACCTAGCAATCTGTTCCCATAAAGATTAACCACCAAACAAAACTCACTGCCCTCAAGTCGGATCCAACTCATAGTAACCCCTCATTGGGTTCCGAGGCAGTATCACTATGGAAGTAGATTGCCCGACCTACCTTCCGGGAAGTGGCTGGTGGGTTTGAACCACCAACCTTCGGGTAAGCAGTCAAATATCTTACGCATTATGCCACCATAAAGATTACTGCCTCAGAAATCAGATGAGGCAGGGTTACTTTGTCATACACAGTTGCTATTGGCCTAAACTGACTTCATGGCACAGCACACAGCAAGCACACAGCAAGAACAGTCTTTAGGGGAGGAGGTCTCTTGATTTTTTTTTTTTTTTCCTGGAGAGCATTTGTATGAGTTCAAAACTTTAGCTTTCCAGTAATCAGCTGAGTGTTTAACTGTCACAACACCAGATCTAAGCATTGTTGTTGTTGTTATGTGCCTTCGAGTTGGACTGACTCATAGCGACCCCTCCTTGGGTTTCTGAGGCAGTATCTACGGCAGTACTATGGAAGTAAATTGCCCAACCTTCCTTCCAAGGAGTGGCTGGTGGGTTTGAACCGCCAGCCTTCTGGTTAATAGTCAAGTGCCTTAGGTACTATGCTACCAGAGCTCCTGAGCCAAAGATAAAAGAGCAAAATTCCTGATCTTACTATGTTTGCATTGCAGTGAGAGAGATTTAACACACATTTAAAATTAAAACCAATTGCCATTGACTCAAAAGTCAGCATATGTCATGTCAGGTTTTAAGGTCAGGTAGAGAAATACTAAATGCGATTAGGAAAATACTGTGGAATGAGGAAGCTTATAAGGAAAAGCCTCCCTGGTAATCTAATAATCTGAGTAAAGGGATGGAGTAAGCTATTTGAGTATGTGGAGAAAGAGAGATTCATGCAGAGCAAACAATGCCAAAGCTCATGAGGTGAAGCAGATGTGATGTTTTCAATGAACAATAAGAAAGTCAGTGTGATTGGCCCATAATGAGTGACAGAGAGAGTAGTAAGTTATGATGTCAGAAAAGTAGTTATGGATGTCAATATTCAATTTGGAAACAGTGAGATAATATTTAGCTGAAAAGTGACATTATTGGATTTAGGATTTATAAGATTGCACCCATGACTCGGGTCTGAATCGATGGCATTTAACAACAAAAACAAGATTGTGCCAGTCAATTTGTATCAAACATTCTGTTAGGAAAATAAGAATTAAAACAGGGGGACAATTTATGAGGATATTGTAATAAACAGGTTGAAAGGTGATGAGATTGTGAATATATATATATAAATATATGTATATATATATATATATATATATATATATATATATATATATATTTTTTTTTAATAAAGGAAGAGACTTGGGGATGAGAAAAAAAGGAAGGAGTGAAGATGACTCCAAAGTTTTATGTCTTAACAACTAAAAATATTATTTTAAAAAAATAAAAAACTGTGGAATTTCTGTATATTTAAGAGAGAAGATTTTTAAAGGAATAGTAGTAGAATTATAAATTTTGTTTTGATCATATTTATTTTGTGATTTCTATTAATTATCTATAATGCTTAGCCTCAAAAATCGTTTTTCATCTTAGACATTGTAATTCTTCTTTACAAGTTTTTACCTAACATCTTCAATATTTTTTTCTCTAGCTCTTGAAAGTATAAATCAATTATAAGAACAATTTTAATGTATTTGTCTAATCTATCAGTTATGTTATTTCTGTGTCAGTTTGAATTGATTAGTTATTCTCCCATTCTGTGTTTTATTTTTTGCTTCTTTTTAGGCCTGGTCATTTTGATTGATTGTTGACACTGCAAATTTAATGTATTGGTTGCTGGATATTTCTATAAATATTTTTGAGCTTTATACTGGGATGTAATTTAGTTATTTGTAAGCAATTTGATCTTTTTGAGCCTTGATTATAAGCTTTATTAGGCAGTACCAGAACAATGTTTAAAGATAGTGGCACCAAGTTAATTTTGACTCACAGTGACAACATAAGACACAGTATAACTGGCCCATAGGGTTTCCAAGGCTGTAAATCTTTACAGAAGCACACTGTCACATCTTTCTCATGAGAAATAGGGCTAGTGGGTTTTAAAATCTGATCTTTGGGTTAGCAGCTCAGTGCTTAACAACTGCACCACCAGGGATCCTTGAATACTGTTTAGTCTAGGGTAAATTTGTCCCTATTACTGTAGCAATACCCTTTTTAAAACTCTACCTAATGACACGTTAAGAGTTGGACTGTTGGAAACGGGCACTCAAGTAGATCACTTGCACATATGCACTTACCAGACTCAACTGAATGGTAAATGGCATGGTCCATATCTCTCTAGAATTCTCTTTGTTCACCTTTCTCCTCTTTGATATTCTGTTCTGTGAACTCGAGACAAATTGACCTTCTCAGACTTATAGCTACAGGTTATCAACTTAGTGAGATCATGAGGTCTTTTAAAAATAAATAAACAAATAAACAAACAAATAAATAAATAAAAATACACAACTGGGCCAATAAACACCATCACAATAAATGGAGAAAAGATGGAAGCTGTCAAAGATTTCATATTACTTATTTCCACAATCAACACCAATGGAAACAGCAGTCAAGAAATCAGACAACCTGCTGCACTGGGTAAATCTGCTGCAAAAGACCTCTTTAAAGTGCTGAAGAGCAAAGATATTTCTTTGAAGACAAAATTGCACCTAACTCAGGCCCTAGTATTTTCAACCACCTCATGTTCATGTGAAAGCTGGACAATGAATAAGGAAAACTGGAGAAGACTCGATGCTTTTGAGTTATGGTGTTGATGAAGAATGCTGAAAGTACCATGGACTGCCAGGAGAACTGACAAATCTGTCCTGAAAGAAGTGCAGCTAGAATGCTACTTGGAAGCAAATACGGCCTGACTTCTTCTCATTCCTTTGATCATGTTGTCAGAAAGGACCATTCCATGGAGAAGGAATATCATGCTTGGTAAAATGTATAATCAAAGAAAAGAGGAAGGCCCTGAATGAGATTGACACAGTGGCTGCAATGATGGGCTCAGATATAGCAAGGATAGTGAGGATGGCACAGGACTAGGCAGTGTTTCGTTCTGTTGTATATAGGATCACTATGAGTTGGAGCCCAACCAATGGCACCTAACAACAACATGTGTTTTTTTTTTTAAATATGATTTTAAACAACCATATTTTACATGCCTATGGTAGTTAAGGTTATGTGTCAAATTGGCTGGGCCCAGTTTGAGTGGCTGGGCAGCTGGATGTAGTGATTCCCCATGATGTAACTGGTAATCAACTTCATGGTAGAATCTGCAATCTGCTGTGAGCAGCTGAGTAGCTTCCTTAGGGATGTGGTCTTCTTCCAATATGTAAGAAGCTTTGAGAAAGGTCTCTGAGCTTTTTGACACATCTGGATCCTGCAATTACCCAAGTATTTAATCTGAAATCTGCCATGTTATCTGCTGATCTTGGGACTGTTTCTGGACTTGAACTAGTGACCTTCCATATTGCTTAATAATCTTTGGACTAGGAGGAGCTCTGGTAGTATAGTGCCTAAGGCACTTGACTGTTAACCAGAAGGCTGGCGGTTCAAACCCATCTGCCACTCCTTGGAAGGAAGGTTGGGCAATCTACTTCTGTAGTGATACCACCTCGGAAACCCAAGGAGGGGTTGCTATGAGTCAGGGCTAACTTGACAGTACATAACAACAACACAACAATCTTTGGATTGTACCATTCTACTTGTCTACCTTGAGTTTGTCAACCTCAGCAGCCAACAGTTGCTTGAGTTAAGAGACACCTCCAGATCCAGTGGTCCTGGAGCAAGAAGCAGAGCTGAAGCACAAGGATGAAAGGTTTTAACCAAGCACATAGAGCTAGTGCTTCGAACTCAAACTTCTAGCCTCCAACACTGTAAGAGAATAAATCCATGTTTGTTAAAGTCATCCACTTGTGGTATTTTCTTATAGCAATACTAGAGAAACAAAACAAATGCCATAGCCTGTTTTTTTTATAGATTATCCATGACTGCTTTTTTTAAATAAGTCTTTTTTCTTAATATCTATATTATCTTCACTGTTGTATTTCATTAGTTTATACCGCATTCCAATTCTCCCTCACCTTCTTAGGGTTCAACATATCAAATATCTTGAAGGTATGTTGGATTATATTTTGCTGTTGATGGAAAATTCAAGGACATATCATTAAAAGGGAAATTTTTAAAGAAAAATATGGAAAGATTTGGTGTCAGATAATAACTATGACCCTCTGCTATTCTTTCCAAGGCATAATCACTACACTCTTTGTAATGGAAACGTAACTATGACTGTCTAATAAACCTTAGAAATGAAGGTTCATAAAGTTTAGTTTTCTTCTTCCACAGAAGAACTGAGAAAGGCTTTTATTTATTTATTTATTTATTTCCTATACTTGTGGCTGGTTTTGGAAGAACAAATTGGGAACAAAATAAAGAAAGTTTGGGAGAGATGGATTATAGGTATGAAGTATTTACAAATAATTTATTATGTACTTTAAAAAAACATAATAAACTATTAAAAAGAGATGTTTTGAGGAATATTATGAATTCAGTTCAAACTGTGTTTATCTCACTATTTTTTAAATTACATGTTAATATGAAATTATATTTTCTGGCTTAAAAAATTTCCTGCATGCAACCAGAATAAAATATGATCCTATTCATAATGAGACATTATGTATACCACATTTCATGTATCATTGAAAAATATTATTAAATGTTCTTAGTCCTCTTCTTATCTAAATTAAAAATATAAAAACATAAAAGAGAAAAAGTGTGTACAGTTACATTAATACAGCTGATTTATAACTAATGTACATTAGGCTGAGTGTTTAATGTTCTCCTTATGTCATGGACACTGCATGAAAAACCAAAAGTCTTTGATGTTTCAGCACAATTTCAAGTGAAACTTGTTCCCGTTGTGACTAATTTTCAAAACAAAGCCAAAATAAATTGTTCATTTATTTTTGTGAAAAGTCACTTTGAGAATTCTCTCAAGAAAATTATGAGTGTTATGTGTAATAATCAGGGCTTTGAACAGGTTCATTCAGGTTCAACCCCCTGGTGGGAATTTGCATTTTCACTCCAGATATACCAAATCAAACTCTATATTTTAATAAGAGTCTCAGGTGATTGTTTCCGAACACCTAAGAATTACCTGGAGAACCTTATTAAAATGTAGTTTCTGATTCAGTGTATCTGGTGTGGAACTGAAAATTCCCAGAAAGGAGGTCAAACTAAAATCAACCTGTTTGAAGCCCTGGTAATAATAAAAAACACTGCCAACAGTGGGAGTTGTAAAAACAGTTACTTTCAAGTGAAAATGGCTTTAAAAAATTGCCACTGACTTAGCCCAGGCTATAAAGGTACTCTATCACAGTATTCAAATAAATGTTTTTGCAAAGAATAGATTTATCCATATATTAATTATGTATTTAAAACTGAAAATTCAAGCAAAAGTGAAACATTGAAGAAAATAGAATCAAAATTAATAAATTTGTCTAATTTATGGTCAGGTAACTATTTAGTGACTTCTAGAACACTGAAAATTGGGCCTATTAAAACTTGAAAGAAGTAATTTAAAGTCAAATAGAATATATTGCCATATTTTATGGAGAACTGTTTGGCTTTTACAAATTTAATGTTATTATTATTATTATTTTATTATAGAGAGTGGCATAGTGCCTATGGCATTTGACTGATAACCAGAAGGCTGGAAGTTCAAATCCACCAGGTACTCCTCAGAAGGAAGGTTGGGCAATCTAGTTGTCTAGTGACAGCTGCTGGGAAACCCAAGGAGGGGTTGCTATGAGTCAGATTCAATTAGATGGCAGTGAGGTTTTTTTCTTTTTGAGACATATATTATTATGGGATACTTCCCAATTTCTTTTGGTGATATCTAGGATGAAAAATATACTTCCCAAAATATATGTTTCATAGTCTATGCTTATCTATATGTTTCATACATTATCTATGTTTATATATATATATATATATATATATATATATATATATGTATATATAAATTATTGGGAGCTCTGGTAGCATAGTGGCTAAGACACTTGCCTGCTAACCAGATGACTGGCGGTTCAAACCCACCAGCCACTCCTCGGAAGGAAGGTTGGGCAATCCTACTTCCGTAGTGATACTGCCTCAGAAACCCAAGGAGGGGTCACTATGAGTCAGGTATGACTCGACGGCACATAACAATATAAATTATTCAAGTGATCTCAGTTAAATTGTTCAGTTTTATTCATTTAATACCTTTTGACTTTATATAACAAACTTTGTTATTTACACACTTCTTTTATGTGTTATTTCTATTAATCTTTCAAATAAATCTGTTTTTTGTTTTATTTTGATTTTGGGAAAGATAATGTTATTCACATCCTGCTAAGGTGAAATTGAGCCTTAGAATGATTAAGTGGCATGTAAAAAGTCCAGGTAAAGTGTCTAAGGTAGCACTCTAGGAAGCCATAGTGGGAAATTTTAAATTTTATAGTACCGATATTAAATAAAAGAAGCCCTGATGGTGCAGAGGTTAAGTGCTCGGAGGCTAACATAAATGTCAGTGACTCAATCCTACCAGCAGCTCCATGAGGAAAAGTTGTAGCAGTGTGCTTCCATGGATTACAGCCTTGGAAACCCTGTGGACAATTTTACTCTGTCAGTTTGTCTTCCTGTGATAGCTTGCAAGTTGCTGTGGTGTTGGAAGCTATATCAATGGTATTTCAAATACAAACAGTGTCACCAATGGTAGACAAATTTCAGCAAAGCTTCCAAATATAAACTAGGATAAAAGAAGCTGTGGTTCACTCATGAAAAAGTTAGTCACTGAAAACCTTATGAATAGCAGTGAAACATTGTTTGATACAGTGCCAGAAGATGAGTCTCTTAGGTTGGAAGATACTCAAAATATGGATGAGTTGCCAACTCAGAGAAGAGTTGAGCTTAACAACATGGATAGAGTAAAAACATGGAATGCAAAATGTATGAATATTTGAAAACTAGAAGTTATAAAAATGAAATGAATCACTTAAAGATCAATATGATAGACATTCTTGTTGTTTTTTGTTGTTAGGTGCCATTGAGTCAGTTCTGACTCAATGTAAAACAGAAAGAAACACTGCCTGGTCCTGCACCTTCCTTACAATAGTTGCTAAGCTTGAGTGCATTGTTGAGCCACTGTGTCAATCTATCTTGCTGAAGCTCTTCTCCTTTTTTGTTGACTGTCTACTCTGCCAAGCATGATATTCTTCTCCTGGAAATGGTCTCTTCTGATAGCATGGCCAAAGTAGGTGAAATTAATTGTTGCCATCCTCTCTTCTAAGGAGCTTTACAGCTGTGCTTCTTCCAAGATAGATTTGTTCATACCTTCTTAAGGCAGTCCATGATATTTTCAATATTCTCCAACAACACCACAATTCACATGTATCAATTCTACTGCAGTCTTCTTTTTTCACTGTCCAATTTTTCACCTGTATATGAGGCTATTGAAAAGACCAAGGTGTGGGTCAGGCACAATTTAGTCTTCAAAATTTTACCTTTGCTCTTTTATACTTTAAAGAGGTCATATGTAGTAGATTTGCCAAGTGTAATATGTTACCTGATTTCTTAAGTTCTACTTTCATAGGCATTGATTATGGATCTAAGCAAAATGAAATCCCTGATAACTTCAGTATTTCCTCCATTTATTGTAATGTTGAGTATGAGAGGATTTTTTTCTACTTGTTGAGGTATAATCCATACTGAAGGCTGTAGTCTTTGAACCTCATCAGAAAGTGCTTCAAATCATCTTCACTTTCAGCAACCAAGGTTGTGTCATCTGTATATCACAGTTTGTTCATGAGTCTTCTGCCATGTTCCTCTTCATATAGTCTAGCTTTCCTAATTATTCACTCAGCATAGAGATTGAGTAAGTACTGTGAAAGGATGCAATCCTGATACATGCCTTTCCTGATTTTAAACCATGCAGTAACCCCTTGTTCTGTTTGAAGAACTGTCTCTTGATCTGTGTAGAAGTTCTTCCTGGGAATATTTATGTATTCTGGAATCCCTATTTTTACCATATTATCCATATTTTGTTATGATGCAAGTACTGAATGCCTTTGAATAGTCAATAAACCACAGGTAAATATCTTTCTGATATTCTTTGTTTCTAGCCAAGATCTATCTGACATCAGCAATAATATCCCTCATTTCACACCCTATTCTCAATCCATCTTGAATTTCTGGCAGTTCCATTCCACTATACTGCTGCAATCATATTTGAATTATCATCAGCAAAATTATACTTGTGTATGTTATTAATGATATAGTTTGAAAATCTTTGCATTCTATTGGATCAAATTTCTTTATTGTGAACACAATTATGAATTTCTTCTAGTCAGTTGGCAAGGTAGCTGTCTTACAAATTTCATGGCATAAATGAGTGAGTGCCTCCAGCACTACATCTATTTGCTGAAACACCTCAGTGGGTATGGTAGTTCAGGTTGTGTGTCAACTTGGCTGGGTCTGGTTGAGTGGCTGGGCAGCTGGATGTAGTTGTTCCCATGGTGAGATTGTTAATTAACTTCATGGTGGAGTCTGCTGGAACAGCTGAGGTGCTGCTTTAGGGATGTGGGCTGCTTCCAGTATATAGGAAGTAACTTTGAGGAAGGTGTCCAGCTGATGGCATCCTTGAACCCTGAATGTAACTGAGTCCTTGTTCAGCAGCCTGCCATATTGCCCTGCCAATCTTGGGACTTTTAATGGACTTGAATTAATGGCCTGAGGTATGGTTTGGTAATATTAGGTCTGTGCATTTTCACTTGTTGACCTTGGGTTTGTCAACCTCAGCAGCAAGCAGCCTAAGTGAAGAGAAGTGTCTGGCTTCAGTGGGCCAGGAACAAGAGGCAGAGCTGAAACCATAGCTCAAGGGGCTTTCATCCAACCCATAGATCCTGGCATTTGGAACTCAGACTTCTAATCTCCAAAATTGTAAAATAATAAACTCCTGTTTGTTAAAGCCATCCTACTTGAGATATATTCCTGTCAGAGTGACAATAGGTAATCAAAACAGTGGACATTCCATGAATTCTCAGAGCCTTGTTTTTCACCACTTCCTTCATTGTACCTTGGGCTTTCTTCAATAATAATAAAAATGAAACAAACTCACTGCCATGGAGTCAGGCCCAACACATAGGGACCCCTAATTGGGTTTCTGAAGCTGTATCACTATGGAAGTAGATTGCTGTTGGTTATTGATCATATGCTACCTCCTGAAATTATTGAATGCCAAGCATATATTTTTGTACAGTGATTCCATGTTTTCCTTCATCTTTTGATTCTTTCTCCATCATTCAATATTTTGCTCATAGAATCCTTCAGTATTTCAACTCAAGCCTTGAATTTCTTTCTTTAATTCTTTCAACTTGAGAAATGCTGTGGGTTTTCTTCCCTTTTGGTTTTCTATTTCTGAGTCTTTGCACACTTCATTATAATAGTTTTATTTGAGCTGCCTTTGAAATCTTCTGTTTAGCTCTTTTGTTTCATCATTTCTTCCATTCATTTTAGCTACTCTCCATTCAAGAGAAATTTAACAATCTCTTCTGACAACTGTTTTGGTCCTTTCTTCCTTTCCTGTCTTCTTAATGACCTTTTGATTTCTTCATGTATGATGTTATTGATGTCATCCTACAACTCATCTGGTCTTCAGTCATTAGTGATCAATTCACCAAATCTATTTTTCAGATGATCTCTAAATTCAGATGGAACTTACTCAACCTTGTATTTTGGCTCTCATGGATTTGTGTTAATTTTATTCAGCTTCAACTTGAACTTGCATATGAGCAATTGATTGTCTGTTTCACAATCAACTCTTGATCTTGTTCTGAGTGATGATATTTAGCTTGTCAATCAGCTCTTTCCACTGATGTGGATTTGATTCCTGTGTATTTCATATGGTGAGGTCCACATGTATAGTCATGGTATATGATTTTGAAAACATCATGGACATCAGTGAACTGAAATGGACTAGTATTGTCCATTTTTAATCAGACAATGGTAAAGTCTATAATGAAATGAAAATTGAGGAGTAATGGCACCATATTTATTGTCAAAAATAACATCTCACAAGATCTATATTGAAGTACAATACTTTCAAGTATAGAAGTAGATTGCCTCATCTTCCTCCTATGGAGCATCTGGTGGGTTTGAATGACTTTTTTTTTTTTTTTTTTTTTTTCTGCTCAGAAGCAAAATGCCTTAACCAGTAAACCACTAGGTTTATTCAAATTTACCCATCGACCACTAAATTCAAAGATATAGAAACTGAATTTTTTTCTAACCAAATCTTGCATTCTGAAATTGACCAAACATGAAATCAAGATGCATATATAACTACTGGTTATTGGAATATGAAAGCTGGACAAAGAAGAAGCACTATTAGTGGGAATATATGTCCTTCTTAATAGAAATTATGTCAGTGATCTCATGACATAGTTTTGCAAGAACAATGATTTATTCATTGCAAATATTGTTTTTCAACAAATAAACTATAACTCTACCTGTAGACATTATCAGATGGAATATACAGGAATCAAATAAATTATATCTATAGAAATAAACTATGAAGCAGTTCAATTATTATTAGTCAAAACAAGACTAAGGGCCAACTGAAACAGAGCATTAGTTGCTTATATGCATTTTCAAGTTGAAGCTGAAGAAAATTTAAACAAGTCCATTAGATTCAAAACACAACTGTGATTATATCCCACTTGTGTTAATGACAATGTGAAGAATAGATTTGAGTCATTGAACAATGATGACTGAAGAGCAGATGAGGACTTTCTGTAAAATGGTAGAATAGGCAGACAAGCTACACAGACACTCTTCAAAGAAAGTAGAAACAAATTGACACAATTACAGAAGATAATCTTAGAGCCCAAGTTTTGAAAGGAATGATACAGAAGTGGATTAAACACCAACTAGTAGAAGAATCTAAATTAAAACAGTGAGTAAGGACACAAATGGAGCTGTGGACTGTCAACTGTCCTGATGACATGGACAGTCTGAATACTCTGAGTAGTGTTAGGAGCTAGAAATTAACCTAAAAATCAGCCCTGCTCATCAAGGGCTGCATGGACTACTGCATGGATAGCTGATGATCAAAAAGGGAAACAGAAAAGATGGAGACAAACTGAGCTGTGGACTTTTGGCTGTTTGGTGTGTGCACCAATGGAATGTTTATAAGTGTCAGACATTTTGGATATTTCAAGTGACAGAATTCTCACTCAGATTCTAGGGATCTAAGAATAAGCTCTGCTTGCCAAAGACAGCACAGATATAAGGGAGGCTGACAACTGGAAAAGAGACAGGTGATGAGTGCATAAGTGCTGGCAACTAACAAATAAAGGAGCATAGTGCCCTCCTTACTCAGATACATCCAAACACAAGGAAAATTAAAAACTTGGGTGAACCACTCCAACTACAACCACCAATTAAATATAAACTCAAAAACATCATAACATCTCAGAGAAAACAGACTATCACAGTCCACATAAAAAAGCAAGATAAAGCAGTAGAAACAAGGGTCTTGGATGCAGACCCAGAACACATCCCTGAGGAGGAAGCAGCATTGGAACTCCCTGATAAGGAATTAAAAAAAAAAAAAAAACACCTTATATTTAGATATCTTCAATGTATTGAGAGACGGATCAAGGAAAACACTGGCAAAATTGAAGAAAACCTTACAACAATTTCAGAAGACAATACAAGAACAGAATGACAAAATAAATCCAAAATTAGAAATTATACAAAATGTACAGATAGAAATCCATAAGATTAATACTAAATTTTCAGAAATAGATAGCACACTGAGTGGACAAAGGAGTAGAATTAAATCAATGGAAGAAAGAATTACTGAGATTAAAGACAAATATCTCAATCCTTCTTTGGAAAGGTATTAATCAGAAAAAAAAAAAAATCGAAACAAAATGAAGACACCTTAAGGGTCATATATGATGTGGTCAAAAGGAATAACCTACGTGTAAGAAGAATTCTAGAACAGGAAGAGAAAAATAAAACCATAGAGAAAATTATCAAAGATTTGTTGGAAGAGAATTTCCCTTATATGATGAAAGATGAGAATATATCCCTTCAAGAAGTCCAACGAACCCCAAACAGGATAGATCCCAGAAGAAAATCACCAAAACATATCTTCATCACACTCACGAAAAGAAAAGACAAAGAAAGAATCCTGAAAGTAGAACTGTAAAAAGGAAAGTTACCTACAAAGGACAACCAGTAAGACTAAGCTCTGATTTCTCAGCAGAAATATGCAGGCAAGAAGACAATGGAAAGATGTATATAAAATCCTGAAAGAAAAAAAAAAAAAAAATCTAACCAAGAATTATATACCAGGCAAAATTGTCCCTCAAGTCCATGCTCCATTGGCATATTATGTAAAAATCTTTTTCCACAGCCTACTTTGATGAGTAGCAACTGGTGTCTTAAAAGCTTTTGAGTGGCCATCCAAGATGCAGCTAATGGTCTCCTCTTGTCTGAAGCAAAGAAGTGTGAAGAAAACCAAGGATATTTGGAAACAATTAGCCTTAGGATATCATGGACCTCAAGACCTAAAGTACTAGATGGTGCCTGGCTATCAATGCCAATCATTCAGTAAGGGAACAAAACTGGAGATCCTGGATAGAGTAGGAGGAAAAACATGGGATAAAATTCAAAAACACAATAATGACCAGAATTACTGGTCAGATGGAGTCTGGGGGAACCCCCAAGACTAAAACCCTGGGATACATTTTGGGCCTGGGATAAAATTAACTCCCAAGGGCTGTCTCTTAGACTGACAGTAGTAAGACTTACATAAAGAACAGCCAACCCAGGGTGATGCATGCACCTAGTCTACTAAGATACACCTCTTGGAACAATTGGTTATGGACACCAGAAAGACAGCATTCACATGGAGGAAAAGCTGGACAGACAGGCGTACATAACTGAAAAGGACACAGAGATGAGAGAGTCACAGGAAAGGGAGAAGAGGAGAGTGGGTTAAGGTTGGGGATGATAATCAGGGACTAAAACCAAATCCACACA
>NW_006922393.1:614581-641906 GCF_000298275.1 Orycteropus afer afer | reverse complement strand
GACCCCTCCTTGGGTTTCCGAGGCAGTATCACTACAGAAGTAGGATTGCCCAACCTTCCTTCCGAGGAGTGGCTGGTGGGTTTGAAACGCCAGCCTTCTGGATAGCAGTCAAGTGCCTTAGGCACTATGCTACCAGAGCTCCCTATATGTATATGTATATATATTATATATATGGATATATATTGTCCCTCAAATATGATGGTGAAATTAGGACATTTACAGATAAGCAGACATTAAAGGAATTTGTTAAAACCAGACCAACCTCATAAGAGATGCTAAAGGGAGTCCTGTGGACAGAGGACCAACAACAAACAACAACCAACCATCAGCTTATATAATGACATAACCAAGAAACCAAGCTAGTCATAGAAGCATCCAAAGTAAGTCTACAAGATTGTAAACAGAGAATTAGAGTCATCAATTGGCAAAAGAAGACAATTACAAATGAAAAAGTCGGGAAAAATGTGCAGTTATAAAACTTCTAAATGGTGAGGAAGTCAAGAAAATTGCAAGATAGAACAGACTGTTCTAAACATGGGAAGAAAATTATAAGTCACAAGGTAAACTCATACATGGAGAAAAGACTGAAGTTGTCAAAGACTTCATATTATTTGGTTCTACAATCAACAGCAATGTAAGCAGCAATCAAGACCTCAGACAGTGTATTGTGATGGGCAAATCTGCTGCAAAGTACCTCTTTCAAGTGCTGAAGAGCAAAGATATCTTCTTGAAGACTAAGGGGATCCTAACCCAAGTCATGGTCTTCTCCATTGCTTTATATGCATGTGAGAGCTGGACAATGAATAAGGAAAACTGAAGACAAGTTGATGTTTTTGAATTGTGTTGGTGAAGAATGCTGAAGGCACCACGGACTGCTAAAAGAACTAACAAATCTGTTCTGGAGGATGTGTAGCCAGTTAGTTCCTTGGAAGTAAAAATGGCCAAATTTCATCTCACCTACTTTGGTCATGTTGTCATAAGAGACCATTCTCTGGAGAAGGATATCATGCTTAATGAAATGGAGGGTCAACATAAAAGAGAAAGTCCCTCAATAAGAGGAATTAAGACAGTGGCTGCAACAATGAGCTCAAGTATAGTGGGGATTGTGAGGCTGGCACAGGACTGGGCACTGTTTAGTTCTGTTGTGCATCTTCTCAGATCACCATGCTACAAAATTAGAAATCAATATTAGGAAGATCAATGGAAAAAGAGAAAACCCATGAACACTGAATAATATGTTCCTTGAAAATGACTGGGTAATAGAAAAAATAAAAAATGAAATTGAAAAATTTCTGGAATCAAATGAGAATGAAAACACAACGTACCAAAATTTAGGGGCACAGCAAAAGTAGTGATCAGAGGCCAATTTGTAGCAATAAATGCACACAACAAAAAGGAAGAAACAGCCCAAATCAACACCTTAACCTGACATATCCAACAATTACAAAAAAAAAAAAAAAAAAAAAAGCAGCAAAAAATCCTAGAGTCACCAGAAGAAAATAATAATAAAGATTCAAGGAGAAATAAATGAAACAGAAAATACAAAGACAATAGGAAAAAGTCAACAGGTCTGGAAGTAGGCTGTTTGGAAAGATAAATAAAATTGGCAAACCACTGACAAATTTAACAAAGGAAAAGAGAAAGAGACTACAAATAACTTGAATAAGAAATGAATTGGGCAAAGTCTCAACAGAATTAACAGAAATTAAAAAGATAATATCAGGATACTATGAAGAATTGTACTCCAATAAATTTGAAAATCTAGAAGAAATGGACAGATTTCTAGAAACATACTATTTACCTAAACTAACACAGACTGAGGTGGAAAATTTGAACAAAGCCATAAAAAAAGAAGAAATAGAACAAGTCATGAAAAAAATTACCAACAAAAAAAAAAAGCCCTGGGTCACACCTTTCCACTGGAGAATTCTACTGACTGTTCAGTGAAGTACTGACACTAATCTACTCAAACTATTCCAGAACATGGAAAGGATGGAATCCTCCCAAATTCACTTTATGAAGCAAGCATATTTGATTCAAAAACCAGGGAAAGACATCACTCAAAAGGAAAACTATAGACCAATATCCCTCATGAATATAGATGTTAAAATCTTCAACAAAATCCTAGCCAATAAACTCCAACAACATATCAAAACAATAATACATTATGACCAAGGGGGTTTATACCAGGTGTGCAGAGATGACATTATGAACAGGTGCAATTCATACCAGGTATGCAACGTGGTTCAACATAAGAAAAACAATCAACTCATCCATCATATAAATAAAACAAAGGAAAAGAACCACATGATCATATCGATCGATGGAGAAAAGTCATTTGATAAAATCTAAAACACATTCCTGATCAAAATTCTCAGCCAAATAAGAATAGAAGGGACATTCCTCAACACAGTAAAGGCCATATATGCAAAACCAACCACCAATATTATTTTCACTGGAGAGAGACTGAAACCATTCCCCTTGTCAACAGGAAACAGACAAGGATGCCCTCTATCACCACTTCCATTCAACACTGAATTTCAAGTCATAGCCAGGGCAATAAGGCAAGAAAGGGAATCAAAGGTGTCCAGATAGGTAAGGAAGATGTCAAACTATCCCTATTGCCGATGATATAATCCTATACCTACAAAACCCAAGAGACTCAGCAAAAAAACTACTGGAACAAATTGAGAAATTTAGCATCATGTCAGGATATAAGGTCAACATCCCCAAATCAGTTGGATTCCTCTACACCAGCAAAGAGATTGCTGAAAAAGAAATAAGGAAATCAATACCATTTACAATAGCTACCAAAAAAATAACATACTTGGCAATAAATCTCACTAGGGACACAAAAGACTTGTACAAAGAAAACTACAAGACTACTTCAAGAAACCATAAGAGATCTATATAAATGGAAGAATATGTCATGCTTGTGGATAGGAAGAATATGTCATGCTTGTGGATAGGAAGAATGGATATTGTAAAAATGTCAATACTAACAAATGCAATCTATACATACAATGCAATCCCAACCCAGATCCCATCAATCTTCTTTAAGGATATGGAAAAAAAAAATCATTAATTTTCTATGGAAAAGAAAGAGACCTCAGGTAAGCAAAGCACTATTGCAGAAGATGAAGAATAAAGTAGATGGTTTCACAGTCCTGGATCTTAAAATCTACTATACAGTCATGGTAGTCGAAACAGTTGGTGTTAGTACAACAACAGACACATAGACCAGTGGAACAGAATTGAAAACCCAGAAATAAATCTATCGACCTATGGTCAGCTGATCTTTGACAAAGATATGAAAGAGATTACCTCTTTAACAAATGGTGCTGGTAAAACTGGATATCCATTTGCAGAAAAATGAGACAAGATCTGTACTTCACACCATACACAAAAACTCACTCCAGATAGATCAAAGACTTAAATGTGACACCTAAAACTATAAAGTTCCTCAAGGGAATACTAAGGCAAATTTAGGTGCCCTAATTTATGGCATAAGTAGACTACTAAACATAACCCCAAATGCACAAACAGCAGAAGATAAACTAGATGAATGGGACCTTCTGAAACTTAAAATTTTTATGGGCTTCCTAAGTCTTCTCCAAAAAAGACCTACAAATTGGGAAAAAAATATTTGGCCATGACATATTTGACAAGAACTAATCTCCAAAATTTATAGAAAACTCCAATATCTCAACAACAAAAAGACAAACAATCCACTTGAAAAAATGGGCAGAAGACATGAATAGACACTTCATCAAAAGAGGCTATTCAAGCAGCTAACAAACACATGAAGAAATGTTCATAATCATTAGCCATTAGAGAGATGCAAATCAAAACAACAGTGAGATAATATTTGGTCCCAGCACTAATGGCAAAGTTCAACAAAACAGAAAATAACAAATGCTGGTGAGGATGTGGAGAGATTGGGACTCTCATGCACTGCTGGTCAGACTGTCAAATGATACAACCACCATGGAAAGCAATATGGTGATCCCTTAAAAAGCTGGAATTAGAAACACTACTTGATCCAGCAATCCCATTACTAGGTATATATCTTAAAGAAATGAGAGCCAGCACAAGAACAGATATATGCACACCATATTAATTGCAGGAGCTCTAGTGATGTAATGCCTAAGGTATTTGACTGCTAACCAGAAGGTTGATGGTTCAAACCCACCAGCCACTCTTGAAAAGGAAGACCCAGCAATCTACTTCTAGACATACCGCCTCAGAAACCCAAGGAGGGGTCACTATGAGTTGAAACTGACTCAATGGCAGTGTGTTTTCTGTTGTTACTGTTAATTGCTGCACTATTACAACAGCAAAAAGATGGAAACAACAACCTATATGTCCATCAACAGAAGAATGGCAACCAAAATATGGTACATACACACAATGGAATACTATGCAATACTAAAGACTGATGTAGTATCTCCAAAACACCGCAGGGCATAGATGAACTTGGAGGACATTATGTTGAGTGATACAAGTCAATCGCAGAAGGACACATATTAATTCATTATTGTAAAAAGTCAAGGAAAGGTAAATCTTCACCCAAATAAAAACAAATAAATTAAAAAAAAAAAAAAAAGTCAAGGAAAGGTTTATATATGGAAGGAAACTTTGTTGGTTACCAGGGCTGATAGCAGAAGGGAGGAAACACTGCAAAAAATAAAAACAAATAAAGAAAGAAAGAACAGAAGAGTTATTGTGTGACATGAAGGATATAATACCTGAAGAAAGCAAAAGGTCATTAAAAAGGACAGAAAATAAAGAAAAGACAAAAATGAATATCGGAACTGACTATAAAACTTACTCTTGAATGGAGAGTATCTAAAGCAAATGGTGGAAATGAGGAAGTAAAAAAAGCTGAAAAGATTTCAAAAGAGAGGAAAACACAAAAAAATAACTCATTGCTAATGAGTCAATTCCTACTCAGAGTAACCTCCACTGAGTTTGCAAGGCTGTAAATCTTTGTAGAAGTAGATTGCCTCAGCTTTCTTTTGCAGAATAGCCAATGGGTTTGAACCACTGACCTGTGGGTTAGCAGCCAAATGTCTTAACTACTACACCAACAGAGCTCCCTTGAGAAGACAAAATAAAGTATTATAATGAAATATGCAAATACTTTGGGTCAGAAAACAAAAAGAGAAAAACATGCTTGGCATTTCTCAAGCTGAAAGAACTGATGAAATAACTCAAGCTTTGAGTTGCAATATTGACGTGTTCTAGGGCAAAATATTGAACAATAGAGAAACAGCAGAAGATGGAAGGAATACAAAGAGTCCTGGTGCTAAAAAGAGGTGGTTGGTGTTCAGCTATGTCATTAGGTAGCATATGATCCAGAACCAATGGTATTGAAGTCCAAGCTGCACTGAAGGAACTGGTGAAAAACAAGGCTCCATCCATAGATAAAATACTCATCGAGATGAGTACAACAAACAGATGCAATTCTGGAAGTGACCATTCATTTATGAGCCAAGAAATTTGGAAGACAACTAGCTAAGTAGTCAACTTAGTGGAAGAGATCCATATATGTACCTATCCCAAAGAAAGGTGATCCAATAGAATGTAGAAATTACTGAACAATATCATTAATATCACACACAAATAAAATTCTGTTGGAGATAATTAAAACATGGTTGCAACAGTAGATCCACAAGGAACCGCAAAAATTCAAGCCTCATTCCGAATAGGGCATGGGATGAGGGATATCATTGCTGATGATCAAGGAACACCAGAAAGATGTTTACTTGTGTTTTATTGACTACCCCAAGGCTTTTTATTGTGTATATCATAACAAATCATGGATATCAGTATGAAGAATGGGAATTGCAGAACACTTGCTTGTGCATAGGATGAACCTGTACATAGACCAAGAGGCAGTCATCCCAAAAGAACAGAGGGATACTGAATGGTTTATGTGGAAAGGTTTTTGTTCCAGGCTTATACACTTTAATGATAAAATCTGTGCGCTCAGCAAATAATCTGAAAAGTTGACTATATAAAGAAGAATATGGCATAAAGATTGCAGGAAGACTCATTAACTACCTGCAATATGCAGATGACACAAGCTTGCTTGCTGGAAGTGAAGAAGATGTCAAACACTTCCTGATGAAGATGAAAGACTACAGACTTCAATAAGGAAGCATGAAGCATAAAGCATAAAGCAAACGGAAATCCTCACACATGGACCAATAAGGAACATCTTGATGAATGGAGCAAAGATTGAAATTGTCAGGGATTTCATTTTATTTGGATCCACAATTAACACTCATGGAAGCAGCAGTCAAAAAAATCAAACGACATACTGCACTAAGCAAATGCAGTACCAAGTACCTAATTAAAATTTTAAACAGCAAAAATGTCACTTTGAAGATTAAGGTGTGCCTGACTCAAAGCACAGTATTTTCAATACCTAAGGTATTTGACTGCTAAGCAGAAGCTGGTGGTTCAAACTCACCAGCCACTCCTCAGAAGGAAGATTGAGCAATCTACTTCTGTTGTGATTCCACCTTGGAAACCTAAGGAGGGGTCACTATGAGTCGAATCCGACTTGGCAGTGAGTTTGGTTTTGGTTTATATACATGTGAAAGCTTGACAATGAATAATGCAGAAAAATTGAATTGTGGGGCTGGCAAAGGATATTGAATGCACCATGTACTGTGAGAAGAACCAGTTAATCAGTCTTGGAAGAAATACAGTTAGAATGCTCCTTAGAAGAGTGAATGACCACACTTCATCTTTTGTACTTTGGTCACGTTAACAGAAATAGAAGACTCGCAACAAGATGGATTGACACAGTGGCGGCAGCAATGGGCTTAAGCATAACAGCTATTGTGAGGATGCTACAAGACTGGTCAGTGATTTGTTCTGTTGTCTATAGAGTCCCTAGGAGTCAGAACCAGCTTGAGGCACTTAACAACATCAACAGGATCACAACTATGTGTTGGAATCAAATTGGCAGCAAAGGCTTTTTAGTTTTGGTTTTATATTAAATAAAGTAAAAAATAACTGATGAAGTTAGTTTGCAATATTTTATTTTTGTCAATATATCAGAAGTATTGCCTTTTAAACATGTAATAACTGGAAACATAATAAGATATTTTCCATAATTTTTTTTCTTAGTAAGTCTTCTAAATCTATCGTATTTTTCACACATAAAACACATCTTTATATTGACTGGCCACATTTCAAGTGCTTTGTAGCTACATGTAGCTTGTAACATCATATCATGCAGCGTGCATGTAGAGTTTTAGACTCTTAAAAGATTTTTTCCTCCATACAATGGAACTTCTCTCTTCCTCTTATACTCCATATGTGTTCAGTTGTCTTTAATGTTTCTTGATTCTTCGTCTTCATTTCCATTTCTATAGTAATAATGCAGGCATCATTATTTCTCATCCAAATTACTGCATTAGCTTCCCCATGGGTGTACTTCTTCCTATATAATCACATCCATTTTATACTCTACTACCTGAATGAGCTTTCTTATTCATACATTTGATTATACCACTCTCTAGTTTACAGGAGACACTTTTGGTCTCTCCTCCCCTCTCAAGATGAGGTAGAGCCAAGGTATATATATATTTTTTAAAACATATTTTCTATGTAATTTTGATATGTATAATTGGTTCAATTATAAAAGTAGATACTACTTCCTCTCAAAAATCATAGACAATGTTAAGTGTCTTTGTTATAACCTGTCTGATCACCTTACCCTTACCTACTAATATTGCCTTTTTGACATCTGGAACTAGGTCTAGGGCCTAGTTTAGGGTTTACTTACATACACTGGCATATACTTAGAAACAAATAAAATTAAAACAATATACTAATAAATGTCATCTACCAAAATTATTTCAGTGAGTTCAAAATATAAGAGCTATTATATATGTTCAGGTTAGTTCCTGAATAATTTTATGCTTTCATCAATGAAAATAAGAATTTACTGTGTGTTTGCCTTGCCCAAATGGGAAATTATAGATATTAGACTAAGAAAATTTGAGTTACTCGTGTGTAAACTTGAATTAAATTTCAGACCCAGGAAAACTGCATTGCATACCAGGTAATTTAGCTATATTTTTATATTAAAATGCAAAAAGTAAGAATGCTAAGAAAAGTCAGAGAATAATTATTTCTTAATAAATTACTGCTTAAGTATTGAAAAAAAATTCTGTGGTATAGCTAATTATTTCTATTCCTCTATTTGTATTTAAAAATAAGAATATATTCATACAGAATTTATTTGTCCATGATAATGGGATTTCCAATTCATTTTTCTGGGGGGGGCGGAAATATACATTTGTTCTTTGGTAAAATTTAAAAATGTATTTCACATATCACCTAAGGAAAGAAAAATGAATTCAAAAAACAGTGCTGAGTTTTCAGCTATGATCAAAGTTAAAATAAATGAATGTGTCTCTGCAGGCATTAAATTGTATCTTCAAACTGCATACAAAATGAGATCAACGTTAGGAATTTTTATCAAAAAAGTATACCAGTAATAGGATAAAAATGGAAATGAAATTTACATATACTTCCTGAGGCTTTTATTTGATAAGCCTGTACAAAGAATTCAGTAAGATGAAATAAATAACAAGATCAAAGCACATATTCACAGAAAAAAGGATGTCCTTCTAGGAAGTATGTAAATTGGCCTAATATAGTTAATGAAAAGTCTTACTCCTTAATTGTGCCTAGAGAAAATATAAAC
This sequence comes from Orycteropus afer afer, assembly GCF_000298275.1. Classification (NCBI taxonomy): domain Eukaryota; kingdom Metazoa; phylum Chordata; class Mammalia; order Tubulidentata; family Orycteropodidae; genus Orycteropus; species Orycteropus afer. Next base: position 633,175 of record NW_006922393.1, on the reverse strand, counting down.
CTAAACATTTTATTTGATTGATGCAATTGAATAATTAAAAGTTTTGTTTGAACTAGGCCAGACACTTATTTTAAATCCTGGCGATGCCCAGACCTCTACGACTGCTGCTTGACAAAGCTCCAGCTCTCAAGAGTCTTGGGCGGAAGCCAATTCCACCTTTACTTTCGATTGTACTCTGGTCCGTTATCTTAATTGCTACAATAATCTTTATGGTAATCATGCTCCTTCTGGTTCATCCCAGAGGGTCCAAAACTGACTTTCATGTTTCCCATGAATCAGGCCACCTTCCAGATGACTCTCTGATTTCCAAATCCAAAAACCCCAGTTTTCCTAGAAATCCCCATGACGACCCAGAGCTGGAAAGGCCCCTGGGAATCCTAAAGACATGGAGAATTCATATTGGTGGAAAGATCTCATGGCTACTCAACCTCCTACAATACCAACCCCTGCAGCACAACATAGAAAAGGGATTACTCCTGATAGGAAGAAACCTTGGCCTAAGTGGCTGCCTCCTACAGTTAAGCCTCCTTCTAATGTAGCTTATAGAATTAATGGTAGACTTTGGTATCCTCCTTGGGCAGGAGAGCCTAAACCTTCCCGATGGCCTGACCTTCCTTTTCCTTATACTGGGGCATACATAGAAGGTAAAAGAATGGTGTGGGTAGATGGAAAAAGAGTTCCTTTTTACTCTCTCCCTTTCTTAGAGAGATTAAAAGGATCAGGGCCTAGGTGTAAAACTACTGCACAGAGATATACTCTAATCAAGCAATGGAACAGTTATTTTAAGAAACTAAAAGGCCACAAGTATATGTTGCTGGACTATGTAGACCCATCTGCACCCCCAGGCTGGTGGTAATTTAGAGAATGGTGCCAACCACAAGGTTGGGTCACATGTTCTGGCCCCATGTTGTATTCTTCACCCTGACCATTTTTTCATATTTTAGTTAACCTCATTGTCTTACACATTTTACTTATATAATGTTAATGATAGATAAGTTAGATAAGATAAAAGTTTAGTTTATAAGTTTAATAATAGTTTTATAAGTTTTGGAAAGTGAATAGCCCACAGCCATGTACCCGGAATTGTGGGTTTGTCATTTTGCTTTGTCATTTGTAATCTGCAATATAATATAAAATAAAGAAGGCCACCTCATTATGTGGGGCACATCTTCATCTTCTGTGAGTGTGTCTCCATCATCTCACCAATACCACTTCTCCCTCCAGAGAGCCACAGCTGAGGTTGAACTTCGGCAAAATCCTTTTAAAAATTTAAATCACATAAAAAAATATAAATAACATAATGTCTGCATTCTTCAACTTAAAACCTATCTCATGCACTGTAAATACCATAATTCTTATATGTCTTTTCTAAAGAAGACATATGATAGAAGCATGACACTGTGTTAGAGATCCCAGAGGTTACTTGTTCATTGTGATTGTTGTTATCTCACCACTTTATCCCATGGTAGCTATGCATCTGCAACACTGGTTTTAAAGTTTTGTAAACATACCAAAGACATTTTTATCTTAGGGGCTTTATGTGTGTTGCTTCTAGTGTTTCTAATAGATTTATCTTCCTTACATTTTCCTCATGTTCTGCTGCTGCTTCGTCTTAAATCTTACCTTAATTATAACTTCTCTAGAAAATCTTCTCTCAATTAGTCAAACTAAAGTAGGTCTCCTTTTATTATTGTCTATATTAGTAGCCTGTTTCTTTTCTTCTACATCTTTTCAAACCTTGTAATTGATTTGCCTTTGTGTCATTACTTACTTGTTTCTTCTTGACTCTTTCCTTACTGATACTATAAGTTTACATGAGGAAAAACAGAATGTAGTCATTAATCATTAATCAGGCACTATTTACATTGGTAAGGAGCTCTGGTGGTATAGTGGTTAAAGCATTCACCTGTTAAACAAAAAGTTAGAGGTTTGAACCCACCAGCCACTCTGAGAAAAAAAATGAGGCAGTCAGCTTCCGTAAAGATTTACAGTCTTGGAAAACCTATGGTGGTCACTCACTATGAGTTGGAATCAACTTGATGGCAATGGGTTTGGTTTGGTTTATTCACGTTGGTGTATAGAATCGTGTCTGTTAGAGTTAGTGTCCAACAGTATTTTCTGTCTCGTATAAATGAATTACAAAATTGTAATATTAAGTTACTTGATATTAAGTATCTGTATCATTTATGTTTGTTTAAGAATAGATTTTTAATGAAGTTTTATATTTTCATTTCACTAATGTGTGAGAAAAGAGATATTAATTAAAATATAAATGAAACAAATGAAGAATAGTTACATTGCCATGGAGTCTAAAGTTCAGTTTTGTCATATATTAATAAAAATAACCCTCATAAATTCTCAGATACAGCAAAACCATTGTTCATGAGCAACCACAAAAGCATCAATGAAATGAAAGTTTTGTCCCAAGTAAAAAGAGAATACAAACTTAAAATTCTTTTTAAGATATAGTTTACAAACTTTAAGAAAATGAGACAATTAGATATGCTAACAAAAGTAATACAAAATGATGGTTTAAAAGATTTTAAAGTGTTTCCACATCAATTTTAAATTGTAAAATAATGATATTCCTCTATTTCAAGTTGTTCTTGTTGTTGTTGTTATGTGCTGTCGAATCGAACCCGACTCAGCGACCTCTCCTTGGATTTCCGAGGCAATATCACTACTAGTAGATTGCCCAACTTTCCTTCTGATGAGTGACTAGTGGGATTGAACTGCCAGCCTTCTGGTTAGCAGTCAAGTGCCTTATGTACTATGCTACCAGAGCTCCTTCTATTTCAAGTAGGCATTCATATTACCTATACTAATTAAATAACTAATGTAAATGAACAAAGTAGCTTATGTGTGTAGAAAAAGTATGACATCCTGATTTGTTTCCTTGCTTCTACCCTTAGCTTCCTATAGTTTATTCTTAATTGTCAGAGTATTCCTTTTAAAATATAAATCACATAATGTCTGTATTCTTCAACTTAAAACCTATCTCATGTACTGTAAATACCATATTCTTATAATGTCATGTAGCAGAAGTCAGCCAGATAATCAATATTTTTGGCTTTGTGTGGCAAATATTTTTTGTCATAACTATTTAACTCTGCATTTTCAAAGTGAAATAGTGATAGAAAATACCCAAGTAAATGGTCACGTTTTTATTACATATATATATAAACAGAAAACAATATAGATTGAGTCCATCCTTAGCTCATAGTGTGTAAACTCACTTCTGCTCTTTTTTTTTCCTCTAACTGCAAACATGTTTCTTACTCCTCTTCCTCTCAGTAAGTAAGTTTTTGACATTCTGATCTTCTTGCTTCTTCAACTTCATGCATTTCCAATTTTGTCAAAGACACTTATTACTAATTAAACTGTTCTCCCATTGGGTATACTGATAACCTGTGAATGTGACTTTGTTTATATATTGTGTTTTTGAAAGTGGAATCAGTTAAATAAATACAAGTTTCTACTGGTATAGCATGGACCCTGTTCCAATGTGAATGTTGCACTTATAAAAAGAAGGGAAGAGATAAAGAAACATAAAGAGATACAGCAGGGAAGACAGTCATGTAACCATAGCTTTAGAGATTAGAATTATGCTACCAAAATCAAGGGTTTCCTGGGGCAACCAGAGCTAAAATAGACGAGTAAGAATTTTTCCATTGAGCCTTCAGAGAGAGTGTGATTTGACCAATATTCTGAATTTGGACTTCTAGCCTCCTGAGCTATGAGAAAAATAACTTTGTTTTGGTATAAGCCATACAATTTGTGGGACTCTGTTACAATAGTCCTCTGAAACTAATGACACTGCTCCTGTAGATCTTCCACCAGCCACTCCTCAGAAGGAAGATTGGGCAATCTACTTCTGTAGTGATACCGCCTCAGAAACCCAAGGAGGGGTCGCTATTCACTTGACTCATTATTCACTTCACTCAAGCTTCTGCTGAAACTGTAACTCCACAGAGACCTTACTCAACTACCTTACATAAAATATCTTGCCAAGGAATCTAGTCCCTCATGTTCTTTATATTGTTGTTGTTAAGTGCCGTGGAGTCATGTCTTACTCACAGCGACCCTAAGTACAGCAGAATGAAACACCACCCGGTCCAGTGCCAGCTCTATGATACTTGCTATACTTGAGCCTATCATGGAAGCCACTGTGTCAATCCATCTTGTTGAGGGCCTTCCCCTCTTTTGTTGACCCTCCACCTTACAAAGCATGATAAGCATTTCTCCAGGAAATGGTCCCTCTGACAACATGACCAAAGTAGGTGAGACAAAGTCTGGCCATTTTTTCTTCCAAGGAGCATTCCGGCTGCACTTCCTCCAGGACACATCAGTTAGTTCTTTCAGCAGTCACATTCTTTGCCAGCACCACAATCAAAAGCATCTTTCCTTTTTTGCTTCTTCGGTCTTCCTTATTCATTGCCCAGCTCTCACATGAATACCAGGTGATTGAAAATATAATGGCTTGTGTCAGGTGCGCCTCAGTCCTCAAGGAGACATCCTTGCTCCTCAGCTCTTGAAAGATGTCCCTTGAAGCCAACTTGCCCAGTGCTATACGTTGTCTAATGTGCTGACTGCTGCTTCCATTTGCATCAATTGTACAACCAAGTAATGTGAAGTCTTTGACAACTTCAATCTTTTCTCCATTTATCATGACGCTGTTTATAGGTCCAGTTGTGAGGATTTTTGTTTTCTTTATATTGAGATATAATCCATACTGCAGACTATATTCTTCAAACTTCAGCAGTAATTGCCTCAAGTCATCCTTACTTTCAGCAAGCAAAGTTGTGTCATCAGCATATCATAGGTTGTTAATGATTCTTCCTCCAATCTTGTTCCCTTGTTCTTCTTCATATAGTCCTGCTTCTAGGATTATTTGCTCAGCATACAGATTGAATAAATATGGGGAAAGGATACAATCCTGACACACTACCATCTTGATTTTAAACTGTGCAGTGTCCCCTTGCTCTGTTCGAACAACAGCCTCCCGGTCAATGTACAGGTTCCTAATGAGCACAATCAAGTATTCTGGAATTCCCATTCTTGTAAATGTCATCCACAAATTGCTATGATCTACACCATCAAATGCCTTTGAATAGTCAATAAAAACACAAGTAGTATCTTTCTAGTATTCTTTGCTTTGAGCCAAGATCCATCTCACATCAGCTATGATATCCTTGTTCCACATCCTCTTCTGAATCCAGCTTGCACTTCTGGAAGTTCTCTGTTAATATACTGCTGCAACCATTTTTGAGTTATCTTCAGTAAGATCTTATTTGCATGTGCTATTAATGATATTGTTCAATAATTTCCACATTCTGTGGGATCACCTTTCTTTGAAATGGGTACAAATATGAATCTCTTCCAGTCAGTTGGCCAGGTAGCTGTCTTCCAAATCTTTTGGTATAATCGAGTGAGTGGGGCACCTGTTCGTTGAAACATCTTAATGGGTATTTGCCAATTCCTGGAACCTTGTTCTTTGCCGATTCCTTCAGTGCAGCTTCAACTTCTTCCTTCAGTACCATTGGTTCTTGATCATATGGCACATCCTGAAATGAATGAAGATCTACCAGTTCTTTTTGGTACAATGGCTCTGTGTATTCTTTCCATCTTCTTTGGATGTTTCCTGCAACATTCAATATTTTGCCCATAGAATCTTTCAATATTGCAACTCGAGGCTTACTTTTTTTTCTTCAATTCCTTCAGCTTAAGAAATGTTAAGTGTGTTCCTCCTTTTTGGTTTTCTAACTCCAGGTCTTTTCATATTTCATTATGATAATCGGCTTTGTCTCCTCTATTTGCTCTTTGAAATCTTTTGTTTAGCTCTTTTATCTTGTCATTTCTTCCATTTGCTTTAGCTATTCAACATTCAAAGGCAAGCTTCAGAGTCTCTTCTGTCATCCATTTTGGTCTTTTCTTCTTTTCTCATCTTTTTTAGTAATCTTTTGCTATCTTCATGGATGATGGTCTTAATGTCATTCCACAATTCTTCTGGTTTTCAGTCATTAGTGTTCAATGCATCAAACTATTCTTTAGATGGTCTTTAAAATCAGGAGGAATATATTCAAGGTCATATTTTGGCTCTCGTGGACTTGTCTTAATTGTCTTCAACTTCAAGTTGAACTTGCATATGAGCAGTTGATAGTCTGTTCCACAATCCTGGCCTGGTTTTTGCTGAAGGTATTGAGCTTTTCCATCACCTCTTACCAAAAATGTTGTCAATCTGATTCCTGTGTATTCTATCTGGTGAAATCCATGTGTATAGCTGCTGTTTGTGTTGTTGAGAAAAGGTATTTGCAATGAATAATTCATTCATCTTGCAAAATTCTATCATGCTATTTCCAGCATCATTTCTGTCACCAAGGCCAAATCCTCCAACTCCTGGTGATTCTTCTTTGTTTTCAACTTTTGCATTCCAGTCACTAGTGAAAATTAACACACTCTGATTATATTTTCGGTCAATTTCAGACTGCAGAAGCTGATAAAAATCTTCAATTTCCTCATCTTTGCCTTTGGTAGTTGGTGCATAAATTTGAATAATAGTCATATTAACTGGTCTTCCTTGTAGGCATATGGATATTTTCTTATCACTGACAGCATTGTACTTCAGAACAGATCTTGAAACATCCTTTGTTTGATGAATGACACACCATTCCTCTTCAAATTGTCATTCCCAGCATAGTAGATCACATGGTGGTCTGATTCAAAATAGCCAAAACCAGCCCATTTCAGCTCACTAATGTCTAGGCTATCAATCTTTGTGCACTCCATTTCATTTTTGACAACTTCAAATTTTCCTAGATTCGTACTTCCTACTTTCCATGTTCTGATTATTAATGGTTGTTTGGAGCTGTTTCTCCTCAATTTGAGTCATGCCACATCAGCAAATGGAGATCTCTAAAGCTTTACCTTATCCATTAAGCCTGGTTCTACTCTGATGATACAGCTCTTTCTTGGTCCTATTTAGAGAGCCATCTAACCTAAGAGGCTTATCCTCCTGCACTGTATTGGACAATGTGTGGGCCATTCATAAAGTTGCACAGTAATGTGTCAGATAGTTTTTCTCTTTCATTCATAAAGTTTTTCCCTGGCCAATTTTTTGAGAAGTGGATGGTCTCCTCCTTCTTCCTAGTTTGTCTCAGTCTGTAAGAGACTCACCAGCCACTCTGCAGAAGGAAGACTCAGTAATCTACTTCCATAAAGATTTCCCTCCTTGGAAACCCAGTTGGGGTCACTATGAGTTGGAATCAACTGGAAGCAATGAGTTTGGCATCTTTTGATCGAGTTAACAGGAACATTTCCTTTTGTGATTCAGAGTTTTAAGAGTGACATTTCATTGTCAGAGCCCCTGGTTCAGGAGCATATTCAAAATGTGAAAAGTAATAATAAATAAATATTATGGTATGTTGTTGTTGTTGTTGTTATTTGCCATCGAGTCGGCCCTGACTCATAGCGACCCCTCCTTGGGTTTCTGAGGTAGTATCACTATGGAAGTAGGAATGCCCAACCTTCCTTCCGAGGAGTGGCTGGTGGGTTTGAACCACCAGCCTTCTGGTTAGCAGTCAAGTGCCTTAGGCACTATGCTACCAGAGCTCCTATTATGGTATGTAGGTGGTAAGAAAAAGAGAACTGATGGTGAAATGGTTATGCATTCCAATGCTAACAAAAGGTTAGCCTTTTGAACCCACATAACAGGTCCATGAGAGAAAAAATCTGGAAGTCTACTGCCATACAAATTAGAGCCTTAAAAACTTTTTGAGGCAGTTCTACTATAGGGCCCCGATGAGTCAGAATTGACTTTATGATGCATAACATGAAGTAGTAAGAAATATGGAAAAAAAAAAAACACCTAAAGGGGACACAGGGTAGACATTATCAGTCAAAGGATGTCTTTGTCAAGGTAACATTTGAACTGAGACATGAAGCAGTTGAAGAAAATGATAGATAAGAAAGGACAAAGAAAGTGTAAGGCCCTAAAGTGGGAATAGACATAGTTAGCTTAAGATCAGGTTAACCAATGTATTTGCAAAGGAGTAAGTAAATGGGGGAAAAAATGAAAATGTTGTTTATAACTTCTTAATTAATTAAAACTAAAGAAGCAGATGATTTGTATTATTCAGAAAATGATCTTATTTGTAAACTGGAGCTATGGTAGCATAGTGCCTAAGACATTTGACTGCTAATCAGAAGGCTGGCAGTTCAAACCTACCAGCCACTCCTCGCAAGGAAGATTGGACAGTCTACTTCTGTAGAGACACCACCTTGGAAAGCCAAGAAAAGGTTGCTATGAGTCTGATATGACTCCATGGCAGTGAGTTTGCTTTGGTTTGGAAAGATAATGAAAAAGGAGGTACATAGATAAGCATGCTAATATGAGTTGTGTACAGAGATTATATTATTTTTTTCTCTGTTAAATGCAAAAAAAGAATACAAAGCAAGTGTATGAGGAGACCCAACCTACAGAGAGAACATGCTAGAGTTTCCATTCTGAGTAAAGGATTTGACATCTGGAACATATGGTTTATCTTTTGGATAACAGCACATAAGCATGTCCATATAGACCCCAGTAAGGATATTTTCATAGAAAATAACATTATTCTTATTTATATGGAAAATTATATAAAAAGCAATAGAGAAGTGTTTACAGTCTACATTTGCTTGCTTGTTTGTTTTAACTGATAAGAAACCCAAAGAAGAAAAAGAAATAAACAATGTTTACCAACAGAAAATTCTCATTTGAAATGTAAACATATTCTTTAATTCATGTTTTTTTTTCTTTTTCTCTTTTCAACTTCCCATTCATATCAGCCTGGTATGACTTTTTCCTTGTTATTTCATAGAAGTGATTTCTATATTAATAAATACTGAATCTCTTCAGTTGTTTGTCCATTCTATTCTTTTATATATTTAGAGTATCTATACTGGATAATGAGTCTTTCTTTCCAAAAACATTATCATACTTTGGATTCTTTGGCACCTTATTTCCTTGGCTTTTTTAATTATTATTATTATTTTACTTCCTGTTAGGTTCTCATTTTCTGAGTTGTCTTTCCTGATTTCTTCTATTCTGTCCAAACGCTAAGATATTCATATTCCCAAGTTTTTTTTCCCCCCTTGGCCTTGATGGCATGCTTCTTTCTCATTTCAAATATTCTATTACTTGTGTATTCCATACATTGTACTAAAATTTCTTCTCTCATTCAGTATAATATATTAACTTCTATGTCTACCTTGAGCACAACATATGCAAAATTAAGGTAAAAGATTCTGGGATAGATTTTGAGAGTTAATTAAATATGTTCTAAGGAACAGGAATTTAAGGTGGTGGCATAAAGGAAACATGAAGAGCAGAAAGAGAATTAGGGCTATGGTAAAGTCTTAGCAAATGTCACAGGTGATTCCACAGTGAACTTTGGTACTGGTATAGATCCTCAAATCCCTCAGCAAAAAAAAAAAAAAAAAGTCTCTTGTAAATAAAGCAAAAGAGCTCTGGTTCATAGTGGTTAAAATTCTTGACTGCCAACTGAAATGTAAGCAGTTAAAAACCACCACTTGCTCCTCAGGAGAGAGACGTGGCAGTATACATCCATGTGGCTGTTCTATTCTGTCCTATAGGGTCTCTATGAGTTGAAATTTACTTAGAAGAAATGAGTTAGTTTTTGTTAAAGAAAATATTGGTCTAGAGGGGAAGAGCAAGATTGAAATATGAGTAGAAACTCCCATTTACTCCCCAAACAACTAACCAAAGCAATAAATAAAAGCAAGCACAGCCTGAGAACTCAGAATTCTAGATGGTAGCTGAGTGTTGAAGAGTTGGGGTGAGTCCATTAACAGAGGAGAGAAGGAGCAGTTGTTGTTGTTGTTGTTGTATGTACAGTTGAGTCACACTTGACTCATAGTGACCCCTCCTTGGGTTTCCAAGGCAGTATCACTACAGAAGTAGATTGCCCCATCTTCCTTCTGAGGAGTAGCTGGTGGATTTGAACCACAAGCCTTCTGGTTAGCAGTAAAGTGCCTTAGCCACTATGCTACCAGAGCTCCTAGAAGTAGCAGGGACAGTATAAAATCTTAGAAAACCTACTAGTTAATATCAGGAGTGCCTGCTTATCACAGCCCAAACAGGGAACACAGAAAGGGATATAAACTGTAGCCAGATTTTTTTTAAGGTGGTACAGATTTGCCATGGGAGTTCACAGGCCACACAATTGTGAGAGAGTGAAGAGAGACAATGACACTTTGAGAGCATACTATTGAATCTCACTGAGACCTGAGATGGGTAGGCACTAGGCCAGACAGGTGAGAGGAATACTTCAGACTGAAGAGCAATACAGAGAGAAATAGCTGACTACCTGGCCACTGGAGGACACCATGAGAGAGTTTATGCAGGGGTGTCTGTGAAGGAAAGCTATAGAGAGACCCCCACCTTTGCCACAAGAAAGGCAAGCCCTACTGAATCTGTGACCAGCTAAAATAATCCCCTTTCTCTGTACTGAATTCCAGAGATTGAGCATCCAGAAATCCTGAATTAACATTGAAAATAATGTAAGAATAAGAGTATCTCCATTGGTTTTCTGTAGAAGACACTAGGACCACTACCACTGAGTTGACTCTGACTCACGGAGACCCACTGGGGCAGAATAGACTGCCCTGTGGCATTTCAAGGATGGTGAACCTTTTCACAGCCAGTCTGCTCTATTTTTCTCCCACAAAGTGGCTGGTGGTTGGAGCCTCCCACTCTATCAGTTGACAGCCAGGAGCTTGGTTGCTGTGCCAACAGACTGCCAAATCAGAAAATTTTTCCATAAAAACCAAAGTACAAAATTCAAAGTAAAAAACAAAAAGATAACAATATGGCCGAAGTTCCGCAAACAATAGTAACACACTAAAATCACAGAACAAAAAGGACCACTCAAAAGTATTACATAAAGAAGAAGAAATTTCTCCTAAGTTGGCCAGAGTAACTTAAAGAATTGATAATTTTCAGATAATAATGCTGAATATGCTTAAGGAAAGAAAAATGCACACAGAAACAAAACTAATAGATATCAGGAAACAAATAGAGGAACAAAATAAGAGACTCCACAAAGAAACTGAAAATACATATTTTAAAAAAAGGAACTACTGGAACTGAAGAATAATGCTATTGAATTTGTAAAAGTAAGAGAAACACACAATAGAGTCAAACAGATAGAAGACAGAATAAATGAAATAGAAGACAAAATAACTAAAGTTTTCAAGTCTCAAGGGAAGCAAGAGCAAAGAACAAAAAGCAAATGAACTCAAAAGGGAACATAGGATTTAATTGAGAAATCTAATGTTAGAATTACTGGAATCCCAGAGCACTGTGATAATATGCCCAAGAAAGAATTTCCCAAGAGACAATCAGAGAGAATTTCCCAGACCTGAACAGAGAACCAAACCTGCAAATCCTAGAAATCACAAAAACCCCAACTAGAAGACACACAAAAGAATAAATTCCACTCCATATCCCAATAAAATTCTTAAGAAGTAAACACAAGAGCATTCTGAAAGCTATACAGGAAAAATTCAAAGGGCTTTGAAAGAATCAGTGTGGATTTCTCCCCAAAACTCTAGAAGCCAGAAGACAATGGAGTGAAATACAGAAAATACTGAATAAAAACAATTGGCAACCAAGAGTCCTTTACCAGCAAAGTTATCATTGAAAAATAAGGGGGAAATCAAAATATTTAACAAAAGAAAATCAGAATTGGGAAGTTGTCACTACCAGACCAGCTTCTCAAATATTATTCAAGGGCGTTTTCCAAATGGAAAGGCAAGAGAATTGAGTGAACACTCAGATCTATATACAAGAATAAATTAGATTATAGATAGATAGATAGATAGAAAGAGAGAGAGAGAGAGAGAGAGAGAGAGAGAGAGAGAGAGAGAAATAGATCAGTAGAAGAATAGATAGATAAACAAAAAATAAGTTTTTTTGTCTTTTAAAAAAAAAATGTCATAAGGACCTAAGGTAGGCAGGCATGAGGCCTGGAAGCTGCTTTTCACTTGGGGACAGCTCTATTTAAGGTCATTGTCTGAGGTAGGTAGGTGCAGATGGGTTAGGAACAACTAAGGGAGATGAACTTGTCTGTCAGTTTATCGCCTTGTGGTGGCTTACATGTTGCTGTGAGGCTGGAGGCTACAGCACCATGTTGCAAAATGCCAACAGGGTTACCAATGTTGTAAGCAGAGCTTCTGGGCTAAGACAGACTCAGAAGAAGGAAGAGGCCATTCACTTCTGAAAGAATTGGCCAGTAAAAACCATGTGAATAGCAGTGAAACACTGTCTGATATATTACTGGAAAACTTTGTAAGCAGCCCTGAAACTGTCCAAAATAGTGCCAGAAGATGATCCCATCAGGTCAGAGGGCACTCAAAATGACTGGGGAAAAGCTCACTCCTCAGAGTAGAGAAGAACTTAACAATATGGAAAGAGTAATCTTTCAGAACCTACATTGGCTGATGTGGCATGACTCAAAATGAGTAGAAACAGATGCAAACATCCATTAATAATTGGAACACTGTAGATACAAAGCATGAATCTAGGAAAACTGGAAGTTGTCAAAAATGAAATGGAACACATAAAGATTGATATCCTAGACATTAGTGAGCTGAAATGGACTGGATTTTGCCATTTTGAATTAGACAACCATATGATCTACTATGCTGGGAATGACAAATTGAGAAGGAGTAAAACCAAACTCACTGCTCTCATGTTGGATCTAACTCATAAAGTCCCCTCCTTGGGTTTCTGAGACAGTATCACTATGGAACTAAATTGCCCAATCATCCTTCAGAGAAGTCGCTGGTGGGTTTGAATCCCCAGCCTTCTGGTTAACAGTCAAATACCTTAGGCACTATGCTACCAGAGCTCCTTGAAGAGGAATAGTGTGGAATTAATTGTGACAATGAGTGTTTGAAGATCTGTCTTGAAGTACAATGCTGTAAGTGATAGCATAATACCCATACACATGGAAGACCAGTTAATACTAATATTATTCAAATTTATGCACCAACCACCAAAGCCAAAGATGAGAAAATTGAAGATTTCTAACAACTTCTGCAGCCTGAAATTGACCAAACATGCAATCAAGATGTGTTGATTATCACTGGTGACTGGAATGCAGAAGTTGGAAACAGAGAAGAGTTACGAGTAGTTGGAAAATAATGGCCTTAATGATAGAAATGATGTTGGAGATTGCATGATAGAATTTTGCAAGACCAAAGGTTTATTCATTGGAAATACCTTTTTAAACAACATAAGTGATGACTGTACACAAGGACTTCACTAGATGGAATACATGGGAATCAGATTGACTATATCTGTGGCAAGAGGCAATGGAGAAATTCAATATCTTCAGGCAAAATAAAGCCAGGAGCTGATTGTGGAACAGACTATCAGCTGCTCATATACAAGTTCAACTTGAAGACAAAACAAGATCATGAAAGCCAAAACATGACTTTGATAATATCCCTCCTGAATTTACAGACTATCTAAATAATAGATTTGATGCATTGAACATCAGTGATCAAAAACCACAGGAATTGTGGGATGACATCAAGAACATCATCCATGAAAAAAGCAAGAGGTCATTAAAAAGACAAGAAAGGAAGAAAGGACCAAAAGGGATGTCAGAAGAGACTCTGAAATTTGCCCTTGAAGAAGAGTAGCCAAAGCAAATGGAAGAAATGACAAGATAAAAGAGTGGAACAGATTTCAAAGAGCAGCTTGAGCCAAAGACTGTAATGAAATGTGCAAAGACCTGGAGTCAGAAACCAAAATGGAACCACATACTTGACATTTCTCAAGCTGAAAGACCTGAAGAAAAAAATTAAGCATTGAGTTGCAATACTGAAAGATTCTATGGGTAACACATTGAATGATGCAGGAAACATCAAAAGAAGATAGAAGGAATACACAGAGTCACTGTAACAAGAAAAAAAATAAAGTCAATGTTCATTCATTTCAGGAGGTAGCATATGATAAAGAACCAATGATACTGAAGGAAGAAGTTGAAGCTTACTGAAGGAATTGGTGAAGATCAAGGTTCCAGGAATTGATGGAAACATCTCATCACCCACTGAGATGTTTCAACAATGGATGCCCCAATGGAGACACTCACTTATCTATGCCAAGAGATATGGAACTGACTAGAAGTTACCCATATCTGTACCTATTCCAAAGAAAGGTGATACCACAGAATGTGGAAATTATCAAACAGCATCATAATATCACACACAAGTAAAATCTTACTTTAATAATTCAAAAATGGTTCCAGCAGTATATTGACAGAGAGCTCCCAGAAATGCAAGATGGATTCAGAAAAGGATGTGACATGAGCAATATCATTGCTAATGTCAGATGGATCTTAGCTGAAAGCAAAGAATACCAGAAAGATGTTTACTTATGTTTTATTGAATATGCAAAAATATTCACTTGTGTGGATCATAACAAATTGTGGATAATATTGAGAAGAATTTTAATTCCAGAATACTTGATTGTCCTCATGAGGAACCTGTATATAGATCAGGAGGCTGTTGTTCAAACAAAGCAAAGAGATACTGCATGGTTTAAAATCAAGAAAGAGTGTGTCAAGGTTGTGTCTTTCACCATATTTACTCAATTTATATGTTGAGCAAATAATCTGAGAAGGTGGACTATAAGAAGAACATGGCATCAGAATTGGAAGAAGACTCATTAACAACCTGTGATACACAGATGACAATACTTTGCTTGCTGAAAGTGAAGATGACTTTAAGCACTTACTGATGAAGAGTAAAGACTACAGTCTGCACTATGGATTACATCTCAATATAAAGAAAACAAAAATCTTCACAACTCTCCCAATAAACAACTTCATGGTAATTGAGAAAAGATTGAAGTTGTCAAGGCTTTCATATTACTTGGTTCTACAATCAACACTAAAGGAAGCAACAGTTAAGACATCAGATTATGTACTGCATTGGACAAATCTTCTGTAAAAGACCTTTTTCAAGTGATGAAGAGCAAAGATGTCTCCTTCACCTAACAAGAACAATAGCAATGATAAAAGAAGCACATCCTTAGATGTAAGTACACAAACTGAGGGAAAAAAAGGAATAGAGAAAAATATTTGATAAAACTATTAAACAAAAAAAAAAATAGAGGTGGCCATATTATTATCAGATAAAAGAGACTTTAAATGAAGATCAATTACAAGAGATAAAGAAGGAGATTATGTAATAAAAAATGTCGATCTGGTAAGAAGACATCATAATTTTAAATATATATGCACCTAAAAACAATATTCCAAAATACATGGAAAAATTCTGACTAATATGACAGGAGAAATAGAAAACTCCAAAACAGTTGTATGGCACTTTACACACCACTTTCAATTCAAGATAGAACATCTAAAAATAAGATACCTATATACATTGAGAACTTAAATAAGAACATAAGACAATTGACCTAATGGATATTTATAGAATGTTTCACCCAGAATGAGAACAATACACTTTCTTCTCCAACATACATGGTTCATTTTTTAAAGGAGACTATGTGGTAGTATATAAAATAAAATAAAATGTCTACACTAATTTAAAAATATTGAAATCCTACAAAGCATCTTCTCTGATCACAATGGTATGAAGCAAGAAATCAACCACAAGAAAAAAAAAGGAAAAATAAGTAAAATCTTAGAAATTAAATAATACACTACAAAAAAACAAACAAACAAACAAAAACCCAAAAAACTATTCCACCCTTTGTCTGTCACTTTATTGTACAACACATGCTTTTTGTGTTGCTGTGATGCTGGAAGCTATGCCATTGGTATTTAAAATCAGTGGACTGGTTTCAGCAGAGCTTCCAGACTAAGATACACTAGTAAATTATGTGGTGTAGCTTTTCTAGCCATGTTGTTGTTGTTGTTATGTGCCGTTGAGTCGGCCCTGACTCATAGCGACCCCTCCTTGGGTTTCCGAGGCAGTATCACTACGGAAGTAGGATTGTCCAACCTTCCTTCCAAGGAGCGGCTGGTGGGTTTGAACCGTCAGCCTTCTGGTTAGCAGTCAAGTGCCTTAGCCACCATGCTACCAGAGCTCCATAGTCTTTGTAAACTCTCTGGTGGAATTTGACGTAAGGAACTGAGTATGTCCTGATTGTTAGGGTATTTCTGTTGGGTGAAGCACAAAGTAATTTTCTGGAAACTTCACTCTTTCAGGTGTGTATAATTCAGATGTTGGGACTGGTTGTTTTTGGGCACTCTGCCAAGCTCAAAAGGAGCCCTCCTAGAGGTAGAGAGTCTCTCTGTCTGCTGGCTGAGAAAGATGCACTGCTGAAACAGATGTGCTGCTGAGAGAAAGAGAGAGTCATAAGAGACATGCACTGCTAAAAAATGTACAGCTGGCTGCTGAGATAGAGACAGCCAGCTGCTGAGAGAGATGGCTGGCTGCTGAGAGAAATGGCTGACTGCTGAGTGAGAGAGCCAGCTGAGAGATACTGAGTGCTTTCCTGAACTTGAATTGTAGCTTGTTGCTTCCCTAATAAACCTCATAATCTGTGAGTACTGTGTGGGTACTGCAGCAAGTTATTGAACCCAGCAGAGTGGCTGCATGAAGAACAGTTGATGTCAAGGTTAGTAAGAGGGCCGGAAGGTGGTGGCATGATTGGCCTCATAGAAGTAGGCCTTGGGCTGCTGATGGTGATTATATCCTCCTCTTGTGTAGTTAGAGGAGGTTAAAAGATGCAACCTCCTTGCCTTTTCAGCAATGATATAATGTCAGAGTCACCTCAGGCTGGAAGAAACTAAAAATTAGACTGAGGAAGTGTTGCCTTCTCAGAGTAGAGCTAAACTGAATGGGATGGAGGTAGTAAACCTTTTGGGAATCCATTTGCTTATGTGGTATGACTCCAAATGAGAAGAAAAAGCTGCAAAACATCCATTAATTCTTAGAATGTGAAATGTGCAAAGTATGAATCTAGGAAAATTGGTCTTCATAAAAAATGAAATGGAACTCATAAAAGCTGAGAAATCTAAAGAAGAATGAAGAAAACCAAAGATTCATGGAAAAAATTAGTCCAAGTGACTGGTATACCATGTGATCCTCAGCCTATCCGACCATGAGACCAGAAGAACTAGATAGTGCCTGGCTACCACTGTCAACCACTCAGAGGGGGATCTATGTAGGAAATCTTGGATAGAGTGAGAGAACAATGTGGAATAAACCACAAAATCATTTGGGAAAAGAAAAAGGGACCAGGTTGGCTGGTCTGATAGAGCCTGGTGGAACCACTGAGACTATGGCCCCTAGCTGTCCTTCAGGTTTGGAACTGAACCCACACCTGACTTTCAGCCAAATACAAGGCAGCGCTATGAGGTGAACATTTACACTAGGTAGATACATTCCTTGGAGAGAACAATCATGGGAGATGTGGTGGTTATGTTTATGTGTCAACTTGGCTGGGCCTTGTTGAGTGGCTGGGCAACTGGATATGGTATTCCCTATGATGAGACTGGTAATCAACTCCATGATGGAATCTACTGCGAGCAGCTGAGTAGCTGCCTTTGAGTATGTGGTCTGCTTCCCATATATAAGCAACAGCTTTGGGAATGGTCTGTAGCCTATGGCACACTTGGACCCTACATGTAGCCGTGTCATTGTTCAGCAGCCTGCCATGCTCTGCCAACCTTGATGCTTACAGTGGATTAAAATTAATGGCCTGTCATGTGATTTGGTTAACATCGGGACTGTGCCTTTTTACTTGTCAACCTTGGGCTTCTCAGCCTCAGTAGCCAGCAGCTGTCTGAATGAAGAAACACCTCTAGCTCCAGTGGGCCAGGAAAAAGAGGCAGAGCTGAACCCCAAGGTACAGGGGCTTTTACCCAGCCCCGGGAACCTGGCACTTTGAACTTGAACTTAAAGCCTCCAAACTGTAAGAGAACAAACTCTTATCTGTTAAGGTCATTCTATTTCTGCTATATTCTTGTCAGAGTGACAGTAGGCAACCAGAACAGAATTTGGTACTGAGAGAATGGGGTGCTGCTCTGACAGATACCTAAAATTTGCAAACAAGAGTGGAGTGCATACTTGACCCGAGACCCTGGCAGAGAGATCCTGGCATACAGCGTGAAAGATGGCCAGACCAGAGCCAAGAGTCTGGCAGACCAGCAGAGAGACCAGCATGAAAGACAGCAATAGCAGAGTCCAGAGATGAGCATTAAACAGCAACAGGCTTACCAGCCAATGGAGGAGAAAGTCAGTGCCATTGGGTAGGTGGTTCCTGGGGGAGTGGGTTGCCTTTGTGCATTAATTGGTGAAGAGACATGAAATGGAATAGCAGGTTGGCCAGCCCACGGAGCAAGAGAGCTGAGTGCTTTTGGTGCAGGGAGATTTCCTGAGGAGTTGGTTGCCCAACAGAATCAGAGTTGTTGTTGTTGTTAAGTGCCGTCGACTTGTTTCCAACTCATAGCGACCCCATGCACAGCAGAACGAAACACTGCCCGATCCCGCGCCAGCCCCACAATCCATGCTATACTCGAGCCCATCATCGCAGCCACTGTATCAATCCATCTC
>NW_006922393.1:597463-610735 GCF_000298275.1 Orycteropus afer afer | reverse complement strand
CCCATGCTTACCTTGCTCCCGGAGACCCGGTCCCTCAGAGAGACTATGGAAATGGGAAGCAGAGCTGCTTCAGCCTTAAGGGGAGGATCATGGACTTTGGGGATGGAACTACCACAGCTCCCTGGATTTTAAAGAGCCAGATTTTCACCAAGTTAGTTCTGGAATGTGGGGCTGCTTGTTCATGTGAGCCAGTGGGATGGAGCCATAGTTGCTGCCCAAAAGTGAGGGATCAGGGCTGCCATGCCAAGAGGGAGAGGAACAGGGTCCACCAGGCCAAGGGGGTGAGGTCACTACTCAGTAACTAGGGGACTGGAGTCACCCAGTGGAGGAGATCTGTATAAATACCATCCATTGAAGATCTGTACAGGTGCCAAGTTGACAAGGAGTGGAATTGTGGTGGTTATGTTTGTGTGTTAACCTGACTGGGCCTGGTTGGTTGGCTGGGCAGCTGGATGTAGTATTCCCCATGATGAGACTGGTAATCAACTCCATGGTCGAATCTACTGTGAGCAGATGAGTAGCTGCCTTTGGGAATGTGGTCTGCTTCCCATATTTAAGAAACACCTTTGGGAATGGTCTCTAGCCTATGGCACACTTGAACCCTGCATGTAGCCACATCATCGTTCAGCAGCCTGCCATGCTCTGCCAATCTTGGTACTTACAATGAACTTAAATTAATAGCCTGTTGTGTAGTTTGGTTAACATTGGGACTGTGCCTTTTTACTTGTCAACCTTGGGCTTCTCAGCCTCAGCAGTCAGCAGCTGTCTAAGTGAAGAAACGCCTCTAGCTCCAGTGGGCCAGACTGAAAGGCAAGTTGAGGGGCTTTCACCCAGCCCATAGAGCCTGGCACTTTGAACTTGGACTTAAAACCTCCAAACTGTAAGAAAACAAACTCCGATCTGTTAAGGTCATCCCATTTGTGGTATATTCTTTTCAGAGTGGCAGTAGGTAACCAGAACATGAGAATAGAAGGGCTGCTTATGCACAGGAAGACAGCTCATGGAATAGGAGTGTATGGAGGGATGAACACAAGGAAGAGGTAACTATCGGGAGGAAATGGAAGGGGAGCTGTTGCATTGTGTAAATTGTAGTCAATGTCATGAGACAAAGTGTATGTTAACTTCTGTATGGAAAGTGAATTTTCTTTGTAAACTTTAACCTAAATCACAATTAAAAAAAAAAAAAAAAAAAAGTTGAGCAATCTACTTCTGTAGTGATACCACCTCAGAAACCAAAGGAGGGGTTGTTATGAGCTGGATCTGACTCAGTGGTAGTGAGTACACATTAGTGATTTGAAATGGACTGGAATTGGCCATTTTGAATCAGACAATCATATGGTCTACTATGCCAAGAATAACAAATTGAAGAGGAATGACTTCCATTATCAAAAAGAACACTTCAAGATCTATCCTGAAGTACAAAGATATTGTTGTTGTTGTTGTTGTTTGCCGTTGAGTAGGACCCAACTCATAGTGACCCCTCCTTGGAATTCTGAGGTAGTATCACTATGGAAATAGATTGCCCCATCTTTCTTCCGAGGAGTGACTGGTGGGTTTGAACCACCAGCCTTCTGATTAGCAGTCAAATGCCTTAGCCACCATGCTACCAGAGCTCCCTATCTACTCACCTACAAACAAGACTAGTTACTACTACTTTTATTCAAATTTATGCACAAACCACTAATGTCAAAGATGAAGGCATTGAACATTTTCACTAACTTCAACAGTTTGAGATTAATCAAAACTGTAATCAAGATGCATTAATAATTACTTGTAATTGGAATGGTAAAGTTAGAAACAAAGACAAAGGATCAGTAGTTGGTAAATATGGTCTTGGAGATAGAAACAATACTAGAGAGCACAAGATAGAATTGTGCAAGTCTTCTTCACTGCAAATACCTTTCTTCAATAACATAAACATTGACTACAGAGGTAGACCTCACCAGATGGAATACACAGAAATCAATTAATCTGCATTTGTGGAAAGAAATAATGGAGAAGCTTAATATCATTAGTCAGAACAAAGCCAGGTTCTGACTGTGAGATGGACCATGAATTACTCTTACATCAGCTGAAGGTGAATCTCAATAAAATTAAAACAAGTCCATGAAAGCCAAAGTATACACCCCTGAGTATCACCCACCTGAATTTAGAGACTGTCTCAAGAATAGAATAGATTTGATGCATTGAACACTAATGACCAATAAGTGGATGAATTGTGGGAGCAGATCAAGAACATCATATATGAAACAGCTAAAGGACATTAAAAAGACAAAAAAGAAAAGATCAAAATGGATGGCAGAAGAGACTTTTAAACTTGCTCTTAAGCACAGAGTAGTTTAAAGCAAATGGAAGTTATGATGAGGCAAAAAAGCTGAGCAGAAGATTTTAAAGGAGAGCTCAAGAAGACAAATTTAGTCTTATCATAAAATGTGGTAAGACTTAGAGGTAGAAATGGAAAAGGGAAGGATATTTATCAAGTTGAAAGAAATGAAGAAAAATTCAAGCCTTGAATAGCAATATTATATGATTCTTGTTTAAAATATTGAACAAGGCAGGAAGCAACAAATGAAGATAAAATACAGGTAATCCTTGTACCAAAAAGAACTGGTCAACCATTTCAGGGAACAGTATAGGATCAAGATCCTATGCTATATTACTGGCAGAAGAAGCTCAAGTTGCCCTGAAGGTATTGGCAGAAAACATAAAAAGTCTCCAGGAATTGAAGAATAACAATTGAGGTGTTTCAAAAAACCCATGCACTGCTGTATATGCTCACTCATCTATGACAAGAAATTCAGAAGACAGTTACTTGGACAACTGACTGGAAAAAATCCTTATTTGTATCCATTCCAAACAGAGGCGATTCAACAAAATGTGGAAACTATCAAACAATATCATTAATATTACACAGAAGTAATATTTTAACAGAATTAAAAAAAAAAAAGAGTTGAAGCAAGATAATGATAGAAAACTGTCAGAAAATGAAGCTAGATTCAAAGGAGGCATAGAATGAAGCATATCATTGCTGATGTCAGATGAATCGTGGCTGAAAGCAGAGAACACCAGAAAGATGCTTACCTGTTTTGTTGACTATGCAAAGTCATTTGACTGCATGTGTCATAACAAATTATGGATAACATTATG
This sequence comes from Orycteropus afer afer, assembly GCF_000298275.1. Classification (NCBI taxonomy): domain Eukaryota; kingdom Metazoa; phylum Chordata; class Mammalia; order Tubulidentata; family Orycteropodidae; genus Orycteropus; species Orycteropus afer. The sequence goes on along the minus strand of NW_006922393.1, from coordinate 607,588 downwards.
AAGAATTGAAATTCCAGAACAGATAACTATGCTCATGAGGATGCTACATATAGAGCAAGAGACTGTCATTCAAACAGAACAAGGCAATATTGAATGGAATGAAATCAGGAAAGGTGTACACAAGGGTTGTATTCTTTCACTATGCTTGTTCAATTGTTATGCTGAGAAATAGTCTAAAAGCTGAACTATATGAACAACAACACAGTATCAGTTTTCTAGGATAGCCATTAACAATCTGCAATACGTAGATAACTCAACCTTGCTTGTTGAAAGTGAGGATGACTTGAAGCACTTAATGATGAAGATCAAAGACTAGAGTCTTCATTATGGATTACTTCTAAACAGAAAGAAAACAAAAATCATCACAACTTGGCCAATAAACAACATCAAAATAAACAGAGAAAATGGTGATGCTATCAATGATTTTATTTTACTTAGATGCAATATCAATGCATATGGAAATAGAAGTAAAGAAATTAAATGATGTATTGCATTGGTGAATCTGCTGCAAAAGACCACTTTAAAGTTTTAAAAGGCAAAATTGTCACCTTGAGCACTAAGTTGCACTGACCGAGCCTTGATATTTTCAGTCATCTGATATGAATACAGCAGGTGGACAATGAATAAGGAAGGACAAAGAAGAATTGATCTTTGAATCATGGTGTTGTTGAAGAATATTGAATATAGCAGAGACTTCCAGAAGAAAGAACAAATCTATCTCAGAAGAAATACAGCCAGAATGCTCCTTAGAAGTAAGGATGATGAAATTTTGTCTCATTTATTTTGGAAGTGATATCAGGAGATCCTATCCATGGAGAAGGGCATTATACTTGACAAAGCAGAGTCAGCAAAAAAGAAAAAAAGATCCTCAACAAGATGGATTGACAGAGTGTCTGCAATAATGAGCACAAACACAGTAGCAATTGTGAGGATGGTGCAGGAATAGGCACTGTTTTGTTCTGTTGTATATAAGGTCTATGTGAGTCAGCACATAACAACAACAGTAACTATGGCCAAGTGATTGTTGGCAAAGGGTCAAGTCCATTCAATAAGGCAGAAACAGTCTCTTTAATGAAAGGTATTGGTAAAACTGAATATCCACCTGCAGGTACATGAAACATGACCCATACCTCACCCCATATACAAAACTATCTCAAAATGGATCAGAGACCTAAATATTAAACCTAAATCCATAACAGTCTTGGAAGAAAACATAGAAAGTAAACTATTTTACTTAAGCTTCTATAAAAATAGAATGACAAGCATAACAACAAATAGACAAGTAGAAGAAGACAAAATGGATAGGACCTCATAAAAACTGAAAACTTATGGACATGGAAAGGCATGATTAAAAGAGCAAATAGTAAGCCTACAGACAGGGAAGAAATCTTTGAGAATGACTTATCTGAGAAAGGTCTAATTTCTAAAATCCATAGAAAATGCAACTCAATGCCAAAAAGACCAACAACCCAACCACATAAAGTGCAAATGGCATTAATAGAACCTTTACCAAAAAGAACATCAAAGCATCCAAGTAACCAACTAACATACCAAAAGATGTTCATGATCCTTAACCATTTGAGAAACAAAAATCAAAACTACAATGAGCTCAAAACTACAATGAGAAAACATATTACCCTTGTTAAAATGTCAGAGTTAAAAAAAGAGAGAGAGAGAGAAAGAGAGATAACAACAAATGTTGACGAGAATGTGGGGAAATTAAAATTCTTATCCATTTCTTGTGGGACTGTAAAATACCACAACCACTATTCACAATTGTATAGCACTGTATCTAAAAAAATTAGAAATAGTATTACCCAATGATCCATCTGTGAACTCTGGTGGCATAGTGTCTAAGGCATTTGATCCATCAGCCACTCCTTGGAAGGAAGATTGGGCAATCTACTTCCATAGTGGGACTGCCTCTGAAGCCCAAAGTGGAGTCTCTATGAGTCAGATCTGACTCAACAACAATGAGTTTTGTTTTTCATCTACCACTCTCCTGTGAGTTTGTTGTGCTGTGGTAGCTTGTGTGTTGTTGTAAGGCTGGGGGTTATGCTGCTGGTGTTTCAAATATCAGCATGGTCAATCATGGTGGACAAATTACAGAGAAGCTGCTAGACAAAGGTAGATTGTGAAGAAGAGGAGGCCATCCACCTCTGGGGGGAAAAAGTGGCAACTGAAAAGCTTATGAATAGCACTGACACTCTGTCTGATATCTTACTGGAAAACTTCATGGAGATCCATGAAGAAAATTAAAATAAGTGCACAAAAACCAAAATACAACCATGATTATATCTCACCTGAATAAAAAGACCATCTAAAGAATAGATTTGATGCATTGAAAATCAATGACTGAAGACCAGATGAGTTGTGGGATGACATCAAAAGCATCACATATGAGTCATTAAAAAGACAAGAAAGGAAGAAAAGAACAAAATGGATGTTAGAAGAGATTTTGAAACTTGCTCTTGAAGAGAAAATAGCTAAACTGAATGGAAGAAATGTTGAAATGAAAGATCTGAACAGAGGATTTCAAAGGTCAACTCAAGAAAACAAAGTAAATATTATAATGAAAAATGCAAAGACTTGGAGTTAGGAAACCAAAAAGGAAGAACGCATTCAGCATTTCTCAAGCTAAAAGAACTGAAGAAAAAAATCAAGCTTTGACTTGCAATATTGAAAGATTCCATGAAAGATTCATCATTCAAAATACTGAATGATGAAGGAAACATCAAAAGGTGGAAGGAGTAATATAGTCACTATATAAAGAAGAATTGGTCGATGTCCAACTATTTCAGGAAGTAGTATATGATCAAAAACCAATGGTACTGAAGGAAGAAGTCCAAGCTGCACTGAAGGAATTGGCCAAAAAAAAAAAAAGCTCCAGGAATTGATGGAAGACTCAGTGAGACGTTTCAACAGATGGATGCAGCCCTGAATGAGCTTACTTGTTTATGACAAGAAATTTTAAAGACACCTACCTGGTTAACTGACTAGAAGAGATGGAAATTTTTGTGACCCAACAGAATAAGGAAATTATTAAATAATATTATTAACATCACAAAACCAAAAAAACAAAACTCACTGTCATTGAGTCAATTTTGACTCATAGCAACCCCATTCGGGTTTCCAAGGCTGTAAATATTTACAGAAAGAGACTGCCCCAACTTTCTTGTGAGGAGCTGCTGGTGGGTTAGAACCACAGATCTTATGGTTAGCAGCCAAATATCTTAACCACTACTACACCACTTGATCTACATAGATATATACTGTAAAAACCTAAAAAAAAAAAAAAAAAAAAGATATGAGCCGACATATATACTCCTGCATTCATTGCTGCTTTATTCACAATAGCAAATAAATGGAAACAACTAAAGTGTCTATCAACAGATGAATGGATATGCAAATTGAGGTACATAAAACAGAATATTTTGCAACCATAAAGAGCAATGATGATTTCATGAAACACATTATAGTGTGGGTAGACAAAGAGTGAAAAATGCAAAGTGAAACAAATGAAGCATATAAATAGACAAAATTATATGATCCATTTTTTTTTTTATAAGAAGAAAAGTCCAGTGTTCATTATACAGAGTCCAGTGTTCATTCATGGTTATCAGGCAGAAGAGTGGTAGAAGGCAATGTATACTTTAGATCATTGTTGTTGTTAGGGCCCATGGAGTCAATCCAACTCATAGTGAGCCAATATATGATAGAAAGAAACATTCCCAGGTCCTGAATGATTATTACAGTCATTGCAACATTTGTGATCATAGTTGCAACCACTGTGCCCCTATCTTATTGCAGACTTTCCTCTTTTTCATTGCCCATCTACTTTTCTAAGCATGATGCTCATCTTCAAGGACTGGGCCATTCTGATAAAAAGATCAAAGTATGGGAGATGAAGTCTCACCATCTTTGCTTCTAAGGAGTGTTCTGGTTTTACTCATCCAAGACAGATTTATTCAGTCTTGTGAAAGTTCATAGTATATTTAATATTCTTTGCCAACAAAATAATGCAAAATAATTCATTCTTCTTTGGTCTTCTTTATTCATTGAGCAACTTTTCCATACATATGAGGCAATAAGAAATACTAAGGCTTGGGTCAGATGAACTTTAGTCCTCATGATGACATCATTGCTGTTCATCACTTTAAAAAGGTCTTTTAGGACTTCCGGTAAGATGTTGGAATAGGCAGAGAAGCAACACAGACCCTCTTCAACAAAGAAAAGAAAAACCAATTGACAGAGATACAGAAGATAATCCTGGATTCCTGAGCTTTGAAAGGAACTATACAGGAGTGGTTCAGGCACCAACTAGTGGAAAAACCCAAATGAAAACAGTGAGTACAGAAATGGTCAGAGCTGCGGACTGTCAGCTACCCTGACAGCGCCAACAGCCTGAATATTTCCAAGTGGTGTTGGGACCTGAGAATTGACCTACAGATCAACACTGGTCCCCAAGGGCTGCAGGGACAACTGCACTAGAGGCCTATGACTAGGATGGAAAACAGCAAGGAGAGAGACAACCTGCGCTGTTGACTTTCTACTATCTGGAGTGGGCAGCCATTTTGATTGTTTACATGTGGCAGCCATTTTGCATATTTAAAGTGACCAAGGACACAGCAATATTGGATATTTAAAGTGACTGAGGACACAGCCATTTTGAACCTTTACAAGTGGCAACAAGTTTGTATTTTAAAGTGACAGCATTCTCATCTGGATTCCAGGGACCTAAGAATCGGCTCTGGTTCCCAAGGTCAGGAGGGACATTCGAGAGACTGACAACATGAAAGGAGAGAGGTGGTGAGTGTATAACTGATTTCAACTAGTGAATAGAGGAGCACAGCACAGTACCATCCTTGCATAGTTAACATACAAAGAAAACAAAAATCATGGGCAAGTCACTCCAACATACAGTCTCCAATTAAATGTAAACACAAAAACATCACAATGGCTTGGGGACAACAGAGCATCACAGTCCACACAAAGAAGCAAGATAAAGCAGGAGAAACAAGGGACCAGGATACAGACCCAAAACACATCCTGGAGGAAGATGCAGCATTGGAACTCCCTAATAAGGAATTCAAAACAATCATATTTAGGTATTTTCAACAAATTGAAAGGCAGATCAAGGAAAACACAGAGAAAACCCTATAACAATTTTGAAATACAATATAAGAACAAAATGACAAAATAAATGAAAAATTAGAAATGATACAAAATCTACACACAGAAATCCAGGAGATTAATCCTAGATTTTCAGAAATAGGTAAGACATTGAATGAGCAAAGGAGCAGAATTGAATCAATGGAAGACAGAATTGGTGTGATTGAAAGCAAATACCTGAATGCTTCTTTGAAAAGGGATCAATCAGAAAAAAAGATCAAGACAAAATGAAGAAAGCCTAACGTTCATCTGGGATACCATCAAACGGAGTAACATATGTGTCATCAGAATTCCAGAATGGGAAGAGACAAATAAAACCACAGAGAAAATTGTCGAAGATTTGTTGGAGAAGAATTTTCCTGGTATGATGAAAGATAAGAATATATCCATTCAGGAAGTCCAACAAACCCCAAACAGGATAGAACCCAAAAGAAAATCACCAAGACATATCATCATCAAACTCACTAAAACCAAAGACAAAGAAAGAATCCTGAAGGAAGCATGGGTGAAATGAAAAGTTACCTACAAGGGGCAACCAATAAGACTAAGCTCAGATATCTGCTCAGAAACAATTCAAGTGAGAAGAAAATGGGATGGTATACAGAAAACCTGAAAGAGAAAAATTTCCAACCAATAATTATATACTCAGGTAAATTGTCCCTCAAATATGATGGTGAAATTAGGACATTTCCAGATAAACAGAAATTAAGGGAATTTGTTAAAACTAGACCAACCTTGTAGGAGATGCTAAAGGGAGCCCTTTGGACAGAGAAGCAACAATAACAAACAACTGACCCTTAACACACATAATGATGTAACCCAGAAACCAACCCAGCTATGGAAGCATCCAAAGTAAAGAAGCCCATAGGATTATATACAGGGAATCAGAGACATCAATTGACAAATGAGGACAACTACAAACCCAAGAGGGAAAAAAAGAAAAAAAAAAAAAAAAAACTGTGTCATTACAAAATTTCTAGATGGTAGGGAAGTCAAGACAACTACAAGATATAAAGAACTGCTCTAAACTTGGGAAGAAAACTATAAATCACAGGGTAACCTCAAAGAAAAATGATAAACCTTCATATCAAAAGAAAAAAGACCAGCATAAATATTTAGTAAATACTAAAACAATAGCAATGAAGGAAGTGATAGCATGATTCATAAACAAAACAAGCTCAGAATAGAAAATTATATGAAACAAAGAAATCAACATCATGAAAAAGCACATAATAAAAATGACAGCAACAAATTCATATTTGCCAATAATTACATATCTGGCAAGGGACTTATTTCTAAGATTTATAGAAAACTCCAATGCCTCAACACCAAAGGAATTAACAATCAAACTGAAAAATGGGCAGAAGACATGAATAGACACTTCACCAAGGAGGATATTCAGGTGGCCAGCTAATACATGACAAGATGCTCACAATCATTGGCCATCAGAGAGATGCAAATCAAAATAACAATGAGATACCATCGCACCACAGCCCTGACGGCAAGGTTCAGTGAGACAGAAATAACAAATGCTGGCGGGGATGCAGAGAGACTGAGACTCTCATACACTGCTGGTGGGACTATGACGTGATATAACCACTGTGGAAAACAATATGGTGATTTCTTAGAAAGCTGGAATTGGAGATACCATTTGACCCAGCAATCCCATTACTAGATATATATCCTAGAGAGATGAGAGCCAGGACAGGAACAGATATATGCACACTCATATTCATTGCAGCACTATTTACAGTAGCAAAAAGATGGAAACAACCTACATGCTCTTCAGTGGAAGAGTGGATGACCAATCTATGGTACATACACACAATGGAATGCTATGCAGCAATAAATAATAATGTTGAGTCTGCAAAACACCGAATAATATGGATGAACTTGGAGGACATTATGCTGAGTGAAACAAGTCAATCACAGCAGGACAAATATAGTATTAGTTCCTTGTTGTGGAGGGTTAAGGAAAGGTTTGTATATGTAGGGAAACTTTCTTTGTTGGTTGCAGGGGTGGGAGGAGAGGGAACGGAACACTGCCAAATTAAAAAAAAAAAATATGCATTGACCCATGTCACTTTTGTATATTTCACTGTACATAAATTATATTTCAATAAAATACATTAAAAAAATAAAAGGTCTTTTACAGCAGATTTTCGCAATGCAATATATCATTCAATTTCTTGACTGCTGCTTCCATTAGCATTGATTGTGCACCCATGTAAAAGGAAATCCTTGACAACTTCAATCTTTTTTCTTCAATCTTTTATCATGATGTTTCTTATTGGTCTGATTTTTGTTTTCTTTCTGTTGAGGTGAAATTCATGCTGAAGACTATATAGTCTTTGACCTTCAACAGTAAATGTTTCAAGGCCTTTTCACTTTCAGCAAGCAAAGTTATGTCATTTGCATATCACAGGTTGTTGATAAGACTTCCTCCAATCCTGATGCCTCATTCTTCTTCATATAGCTCAGCCTTGGATAATTTGCTCAGCATACAGATTGAACAAGTACGGTGAAAGAAACAAATCCAATGCACATCTTTTCTGACTTGAAAAAAAAAAAAAAAACTATCTCCTTGGGGAGTTCTGGTGATGCAATGGTTAAGGCTTTCAGCTGCTAAGCCAAAAGTCGGTGGTCCAATCCCACCAGCCACACTGTGGGAAAAAGACATGGCAGTCTGTTTCCATAAAGATTTACAGCCCTAGAAACCCCATGGAGCAGTTCTACTCTGTCATATAGGGTCTCTATGAGTTGGAATCTACTTGGTGGCAGTGAGGTTAGTATCCCCTTGTTCTGTGTAAACAACTGTCCCTTGGACTTCGTATAGGTTCAGCATGAGCACAATTAAGTTTTCTTGAATTCCTGTTCTTCACAATGTTATCCATAATTGGTTATAATCTGCACAGTTGAATGCCTTTGCATAATCAATAAAACACATGCAAACATCTTTCTGGTATTCTCCATTTTCAACTAAGATATATCTGAGTTCAGCAAGGATATCCTTTGTTCCATGTCCTCTGCTGAATGGCTTGAATTTCTGGCAATTCCCATGATTTAAATCAAATAAATTTGCTATTTTTTGGAGATGGGGAAAGTGACATAGAAGGTGAATGTATTGAGCACAGCTCAACCAAAGTAAAAATTTTGTGTTTGAGGACATACGGAAGGGTATAGGCATATTGCTATATGGCAAAGTTTAAGTGTATATGTAGATGAGAACAAGTAGAAGAATCTACATTTTGTTGTTATTATTAGGTGCAGCCAAGATACTTCTTATAGAGACTCTATGTACAACAGAAGAAAACACTGCCTGCTGTTGCATCATCCTCAAAATCATTTGTATGTTTGAGCAGCCACTCTTGCAATTCATCTCATTGACAGTCATCTTCTTTTTATTGTCCGTCTACTTTACCAAGCAGAATATCCTTCTCCAGGAACTGGCTCTCTTGATAACATGTCCAAAGTTCCTGAGATGAAGTCTTGCCATCTCGCAATGGGTGTGTGTGTGTGTGTGTGAGGGGAAACAGCTGTAAACATTCATTAATATCAGAACATGGAATGTATGAAGTATGAATCTATGAAGGGTCAGTAAGAGTAACATGAAATAGTGTTACAAGAAAAAAAAGGGGGGACTTTTTCATTGTAAAGAAATAATTATACATACAACACTGTTGATCTTCTATTCACTGTTGATCTGCTTTCGTTTTAAATATTGCAAAATATATAATATATTGGCTTCATCACATAGATTTGTTTGTTAGTTGTTCATTGCACCTTTCTATATTATATTAGTATTTCTGTTTTGTAAGCATATTTAATTGTAGTGATTTTTGAAGACAATATGAGAAATGAGAGATAGAGGATAAATATTCTAGGTCTAGGCTTATGGACAAATCAGAAAAGACTAATGATAAAAAAAAAATTGTAATCTTCTCAGTCATTTCATTGTATTAGTGCAACAGAGGAACCAAAATAAAACTGTGTTAACAAAAACTAATTCTCAATGTTCCCAACATTTGTCAGTAATCCAAATAGTCCTGCCCCATTGGGCAGTGTCTATGACAAGTAACCCACAAAGGAAGCAATGGTTCCAGAAACTGGAAACATACCTAAGTCTAAATATCAGTCATTTGCAAGTAAAAGTGATGATTATTTTAAATGACTATAGGAACTCAAATTAAACTAGAATAAAGTTTATTTTTAAAAAAAAAAGAATAAATGACAATGAAAAGGCTAACACAGTCCAGAGAAGAAAATGCCACCTAATTGATTAGTATGTAAGGACAATATGTAAAAAGATAGTAAGTAATATGCTAGGAAAAGATGTAATACAAAAAAAAAAAAAAAAAAAAAAAAAAAAAAAAAAAAGTTTTCATACTCTAACCGAATAATAAATTGATGTATTGATAGAATGTAAAATATGCTGGAAAGATTTATGTTAAACAAAAGTAAAAAGAAAAAGAATGTCTCTGTTCAGGTTGATAAATGAACAGATTTTCCCAGAAAATATTATACTGTAGCATTTTTTTTTAATTTATGAATGAGAATTAAATTAAAAAACATATTTTTTTGGCATGAAGAGCCAACTGAATTAAGTAATGACCAGTATATATTACAGTCAGATCATCATACCTGGAAATAAAGATGTTGTTGTTGTTGTTAAGTGCCGTCGAGTCGTTTCCAACTCATAGCGACTCCACACACAGCAGAACGAAACATTGACCAACCCCACGCCAGCCCCACAATCCCTGCTATACTTGAGCCCATCATCACAGCCACCGTATCAATCCATCTTGTTGAAGGCCTCCCCCTCTTTCGTTGACCCTCTACCCTACCAAGCATGACATACTTCTCCAGGGAATGGTCCCTTCTTACAATATAACCAAAGTAGGTGGGACGAAGTCTGGCCACTCTTGCTTCCAAGGAGCATTCTGGCTGCACTTC
>NW_006922393.1:584773-595010 GCF_000298275.1 Orycteropus afer afer | reverse complement strand
GGCTGTTTCTCTTCAATTTGAGTGGTGCCACATCAGCAAATGAAGGTCTTGAAAGCTTTCTCTTTTCCATATGAGTAAGGTTGGTTTTACTCAGATGTGGCTGCTCTTTCCCAGTCCTATTTGGAGAGCCTTTTAGCCTAAACAGACTATTACTAAAGGTGTGCGGTATTTTACCAAACAGTGTTTCTTTGCTATTCATAAGGTTTTCACTGTTCAATTCTTTGAGAAGTGGATGGCCTCTTCCTTCTTCCTAGTCTGTCTCAGTCTACAAGCTGGGCTGTTACCTGTGCACCAGGTGAATCACGCTGGGTTTTAAACACCAGAGGCTCAGCCTCAAAATTCAAGTCTACATGTCACCACAGTAGGACAAACCGACAGACAAGTTTGTCTTGCTGTTGGAGGCCTCTCGTATCACCCCCACCTGGTTCCCTGTGGCTGACTGTACCACTGTCTGGTTTCCTGGCTTTTAATCCCCTTTCTCCTGCTTTTCTTCCCTGCTGTTTTGTATGTCCCTGAATTGTCCTTGGGGCTGACTGCTCCTCTGTCCGGTATCCGGGCTTTTATCCCCTTTCTCCTGCTCTCCGGTCCTGATCCTTTTGGTGGGCCTGAGTTTCCTCTCCTCAACTAATCCCTTTGGCTGACTGCTCTTCTCTTTGGCTTCCTGGCTTTTAATTCCCTTTCTCCTGCTCTTCCCGCTTGCTACTTCGGGCGTCCTTGTGTTGTCTCTCCTCACCTGTAACCCTGGGGTTGACTGCTCTTCTGTCCGGGTTCCTGGCTTTTTATCCCCTTTTTCCTGTTATTCCAGCCTGCTACTCTGGGCGGGCCTGAGTTGCCTCTCCTCACCTAATCCCTTCAGCTGACTGCTCTTCTGTCTGTTTTCCTGGCTTTTAATCCCCTTTCTCCCGCTCTTCCTACTTGCTACTTTGGGCTTCCCTGAGTTGTCTCTCCTCACCTGTAACCCTGGGGCTGAATAAAGGTATATGTCATAATTTGGAGGCTCTGTCAGGTGCAAACAGTTAATTATTAGCATACACAATTGTTAACCAAAAATTTGGAGTTTTGAGTTCACCTAGAGCCACCAGGAACTCTGGTAGCATAGTGCCTAAGGTACTTGACTGCTAACCAGGAGGCTGGTGGTTCAAACCCACCAGCCACTCCTCAGAAGGAAGGTTGGGCAATCCTACTTCTGTAGTGATAACTGCCTCGGGAACCCAAGAAGGGGTCGCTAGGAGTCGGGGCCAACTCGATGGCAAATAACAACAACAACAGAGCCACCTCAGAAGAAAGACCTGGTAATCTATACCCAGTCAATGATGGGAAGGCCTATGGAGCACAGTTCTATCCTAAGCCAACATGATGCCACCATGAGTTTGAGTCTACTTGAAGCCACCTATTAAGCTTTTTTTATAGATGATGCTCCATAAATAATTGCCTTCATGGAGTGGTTTTCACTTATTTTGAAAAAATAAAATAAATAAATAAATAAAGAGGAATGAAGGGAAACCCTAATATCATGACAACACACTGCTTTCTTCAGAGAAAGGTGTTGTTATTCAAAAAAAAAAAAAAAAGGAAATGGAATGAAACTTTCTTCTTACCATGTTACAAAATGGTATTAAAACAAAGAAATGAAGATCATTCAAAATGTTAAAAGAACTGAACGAAAACTTGAACATAAAACAAATCTTCAGCATTCTGCAGTAGACAGTATTTTGATTGCTTCTCCAAGAAGAGTCCCAAACATGGTTTTTCAGCTAACAAGTTAATTGGAAGAATTCTTTCAAGAAAATACGTCATGTTTTGATGAGTATTTTGAAGATTAGGCAAGGTTAAAGAAACTAGCTTATCTATCATATATTATTACATAACCCAGTTGAACTAGGATCTACAAGGCCCTGCCTTGGCATTGAAAGGAAATTGAATCTGTGGAAAAATCATGTGGCAAAATGGCATGTTCAAGTGTTTCCACAGCTGTATGGTCTAGGAGCTCTGGTAGTGTAGTGCCTAAGTCACTTGACTGCTAACCAGAAGCCTGGTGGTTCAAACCCACCAGCCACTCCTCAGAAGGAAGGTTGGGCAATCTACTGTGATAGTGATACTGCCTCAGAAATTCAAGGAGGGGTCATTATGAGTTGGGTCCCACTGGATGGCAAATAACAACAACAACATGGACTTGAGAGGGAGAAAAACTCTCAGAATGTCCTAAGACTTATTTTTAAAATGCCTAGAAGAAATACAAATGCAAATCGAAGAGTATTTCCCCTCCTTTTCAACACCAGTAGATGTCTGAATGAGAGACCTTCTGCCTGAATCTAGGGATTTGACTTTAGAAAAGGGGATGAACTTCATGAGGTACAGATTAATCATTCATTCAAGATGGTATTTGCAGATCTTCCCTGAGACAATATCTGAATTTCCGTGAAAAGCAAAAAGAAGAAAGTCAAAGTCACTGTTGTTGAGTCAGTTTGACTCATAGTGACCCCTCCTTGGGTTTCCGAGGCAGTATCACTACAGAAGGGAATTGGCCAATATTGCTTCTGAGGAGTGGCTTGTGCGTTTGAACCACCAGATTTCTGATGAGCAGTCAAATTAATTAATAGGAAAGTGATAACCATTTTGAGGCACTTTCCACATCTTATGTAAGTGAACAAGCTTTTTTTATTGTTTATCAAGAATCATGAAAATATAAATCATCTCATTTCAATTGAAATGACATTTGTGTGTATTTAGTTCAAGGTTGAACCCAATTAAATGTTTGTATACAAAAAGAATGGACAAGTTTCAGAATAAAGAAATGCATTTCATTTTTTATTTTAGTTTAAACATAACATTTTCAATGCATACATAGTCCTGTGAAAGACTCACCATGTATATAATAATTTTGTAACTACTAGATCTCTATTTGAGCTTGAAAATATCACTTAGGATAACAATACTGTTTTGACAGTCTTACATAAAATTTTGTTTTAGGCTATGTTTAAATTCAATTTGCTTTGACTTATGGTTTTGTAGCTAAACTATTCAACATGATCAAGAATATTATGGTGTAAATAGAATTGATTAAAATCAGTTTATACATTTTATTTAAATTAGCTTTACCAAGTCTATCTTTAAAATATTAGATCCTATTTTGATTTAAGCTGGCTATTGAACAGAAATGTGTTATATGTGCGTTATACATTTTTAGCATATATGAAAAGGGAAAAAAATGTTAATATTTTAAAAAATAATTTTAATGGCTAAATGCCCAGTTATTATTTTAAGTAGAAAAAAATATTCTTGCATATATCATTTACACTTACTATTAACATTTTTTATTGTAGAAATTTGTGATATGATATTTAGCCATAGTCAGTATAAGGAAAAAAGAATATAAATAGCCAAACAAAATACAGGCATATGAGTTGAACATTTACCTCAAGTAAATAAACTCTTTGGAGAGAGCAATCATGGGAGAAAGAAGGGCTGCTTATGCATAGAGAGACAGCTCAGGGGGCAGGAGTCCATGGAGGGATGGACACAGGGAAGAGGTAACTATGGGGAGGAAGTGGGAGGGGAGCTGTTGCATTGTGGTAACTGTGGTCAATGACATGAGACAAAGTATATGTGAACTAATATATGGAAGGTGAATTTGCTCTGTAAATCGTCACCCAAATTACAATTAAAAAAAAAAAAGAATATAAATACAATAGAAGTTGTCTCTGTCTATATTCCTGACTTCTACTGCAATTGATATCCCCTGTGGGAAAGGGGAAGAAAACATACAGAGTAGCTAATAAATTGGCCAAAATAAACAGATCCACAGGAAGAAAAAATATACATATATTGTCTTCACAAAAGCACATCAGCAATTATTATTGTATTATGATCTCTCCAATTTACTGATCACTCTAATGTATGTAGAAATAATAATTTTATGCAAAGATTTTCTTTAGATACAAGTTTACAGAGCAGTTTGTTTTACATTCAACATTACCATGACATGTACATTTAGTTTCATTCCCCATTTACCATCCCCAACCCTAACCCAGTCTCCTCCCCTCCCTGCGGAATAATCCTCCCACCCCCTGGGCCCCTCACTGTTATGCATTCCTGTGTGTCCTGCATTTCCTCTAGGCCAATGTTGCCCCTCTGGTGCCCCATGGTTGACACATTTCCATAGAGTATGTGGGTGCATCACCCTGGGTTGAGTGGTCTGCATGTACATCTAGTTTACTATTGGGCTGAGAGCCAGATCCTGGGAGTAAATTTTATTCTTTTATTTTTTTTTTTTTAATTGTAATTTGGAAGAAAATTTACAGAGCAAATTCATTTTCCATACACTTTTTTTCATAACATTGATTGGAATCCCCATAATGTAACAACTCTCTTCCTCTCTGTAGTTACCTTTTCCCTGTGTCCTTTTTCCTATGCATTCTTACTTTCTGAGCTATCTCCCTATGCAAATATTTCCCTTCTGATCTCCGCTGGTTGATTGTTCTAAGGAGTGTACCTACCTGGTGTAAATGTTCACCTCGTACACCTGTCTATTATTTGGCTGGAAGCCACAGGAATTTAGTTTAATTATAGGCCTGAAGGGTGACTACAGGCCAGTCTCTGGGGTTTCACCAATCTCTATCAGACCAATAAACCTGATCTTTATTTATGATTTTGAATTTTGTTCCGTATTTTTCACCCGCTCTATCTAGGATTTCCTGCACTGATACTTTTGCCAGTGGTTGACAGTGGCAGTCATACACCATCTGATTCTTCTTTTCTCAGGGTTATGGAGGCTGAGGTTTGCATGATCTACTACACTGTGGACTAATTGTTTCCATGTGTCTTTGATTTTCTTCATTCCCCTTTGCTCCAGAAAAGGAGAGACAAATTATTACATCTAGATGGCCACTTGCAAGCTTTTAATACCTCAGTTGTTACTTACCAAATTAGGATGTAGAAAAATATTTTTGTGTAATAGGTTATGACAGTTGAGCTCGATGTCCCCCACAACCATGGTCTCAAGCCCAGAGGCCCAAAAACTGAATCCCTCAAGGTGGTTGGCTATGTCTCATTTATCATAACTTTGCCACAGTTCTACTTATATGGACATTCTTATAGCATATACAAATGTGTATGTAGAAATATCATCTGCCATAATTATATATAGTCATGGGTATTATCCCTTTTACCTAGACATACCTGATCATTCAGCTTACCTAACTATGTATCTGCTTGTAATGTTTGTTACTACTATAATCCAATATTGTGTATGTAAAAATATTTATCGTTGTTGTCTGAAACTTGTGCACTTCTCTGTGTCTTTCTTTTCCTTAGTGTTATTGTGTTGGTCACTCACTTTTGGTATATTGCCTTTCCCTTCTCCCAAATGAACACTTGTCTCCTTCCCCATCCCCATCAATGGTAACCAACAAAGAAATTTCCTTTCCATATGTAAACCATTCTTCAACTTTTTACAATAGTGGATTAATACAATATTTGTCCTTCTGTGATTAATTTATTAAACTCAGCACAGTGTCTTTCAAATTCATTCGTTATGAGGTCTTTTGTGGATTCCATATTATTCTTTAGTATTGCATAGATGCAAATAACACAAATATGAAATGAAGTGCATGACATCACAACAGAACTAACCAAAATAAAAAGGATAATATTTTGGGTTTTGGTACTCCAACAAATCGGAAAACCTAGAAGAAGTGGATAGATTTCAAGCAACACACTTCTTAAATAAACTAACACAGACCGAGATAGAAAATTTGAACAGACACATAACAAAAGAAGGAACTGAAAAGGTCATGAAAACATTATTGAAAAAAAAGTCTGGACTTAGACGGTTCCACTGGAGAATATTACCAAACATTCAGAGAAGATGTGACTCCAATCTTATTAAAAACATTACAGAACATAGAAAATTATAGAATCCTCCCAAATTCATTTTATGAAGCAAGTATAAACCTGAGAGCAAACCAGGAAAAGTCATCACTAAAAAGGAAAACTAAGACCAGTATCCCTCATGAAAATAGACACAAAAATCTTCAACAAAATCCTAGTGAATATGCTCCAAAAACATGTCTAAATAAATAAATAAATACATACATACATACATAATGACTAAATGGGATTCATACCTGGTACATAAGGATGGTTCAATACCAGAAAAACAATCAATGTAATCTATCATATAAGTAAAATAAAGGGAAAGAACCACATAATCATACCAATCTATGCAGACAAGGCATCTGATAAAATCCAACATCCATTCCTGATAAAAACTCTCAGAAAAAATAGAAGGAAAATTCCTCAACAAATTAAAGGGTATATATGCAAAACCACCAGACAACATTATTCTCAATGGAGAGAGACTGAAGCCATTCCCCTTGCAAATGGGTACCAGACAAGGATGCCGTCTGTCAACACTTCTATTCAACATTGTATTGGAAGTCCTGGTCAGGGCAATAAAGCAAGAAAAGGAAATAAAAGAAAGGGGATTTCTTAGGCTTTCTTCATTTTGTTTCAGTCTTTTTTTCAGATTGACCCCTTAACAAAGTAGTATTGAATTATTTATCTTCAACCTCACTAATTCTTCTTCCATTAATTTGCTTCTATCGTGTTGCCTATTCAATATGCTATCTATTTTGAAATCTTAGTATTAATATTCTGGATTTCTATTTGTTGTTTATGTATTGTTTCTTATTTCTCATTTATGTTGTCAGTTTTTCTTGCATTGTTCTAAATTTTTCTAGAGTTTTGTCTGTGTTTTTAATTTTGTCAGTGTTTTCCGTGTTCTGTCTCAATCCATTGAGGGTACCTAAATATAACTCTTAATCTAGGAATTCCAATGATGCTTCTTCCTCAGGGATGTTTTCTGGGTCTGTCACTTGTTGCCATGTTTCCACTACTTTATCTTGTTTCTTTGTGTGCACTGGGATGGTTAGTTGTCTCTGAGACATTATAATGTCATTGTATTTATAAGTAATTGGTGACTATATTTTGGTGTTATTTGCCCTAGATTTTTTTTCTTTATTTTGTTTTGATATATCTGAGTGCATAGGGCTACTATGCTCCTCTATCACTAGTTGGCAGCACTTTGGCAATCAGCACCCATCTCCTGGTGGGTGTGATAGAAAATGAGAATGTGTTCACAGATCTCTATAAGCTCTCCATGTTGAGGGTCTGTTGGGCTGGTATTGGTCATTGTCTATCATGAGTCAGTTGGTACAGAAGCAAGTGGAGGTCCTCACCCAGTGAGTGGGGCTGCAGGAGGTGCAGGGATGGTTGGGTTGGGTGGGCGCAGTTGCTGTCTCCCACTCAGGTAGACAAAAATAAATAAATAATTAAATAAATAAATAAAATCAAGTTAGCAAAAATATGAACCACATAAACAGTAACAATCACAAAAGAGGAAAACAATAAATGAATAGAAAATTTTAAAAACAGACAAAAGAAAAATAAAGAAAAAAAATCACAATATTTGGTGAAAGGGGAGTAATATAAAAGAGTAAGAGAAGAACTATAATAAAGAAAAATGAGAAAATTGAAAAAAGATAAACCAAGCAAAGGAAGAACCAAAAGAAGAAAAGAAAGAATAAGGAAGAAACCAGGAAAAGGAAGGGGGGAAAAAAAAAAAGAAAAAAGAGAGAAAAGAAATAAAGAAAGGAGGAAGAGAAATAGAATAATTTAAACATAAAGAAAAACAGAATTGGGGTGGTGCAGGTTACCCAAGTTCTTCCAGGGCCCATAGATTGGGATGGAACTCTGACTGGTGCAGAAAGTGGGTGGAGGTGGGTGATGGCCACATGTCTATTCCTCAAGAGTAACAAGGGGAATAGAGCAAATTTCTAGTCATCAGCCTCCAATGTGGTTGCCTGTGCTACTCCTGTGCAAGTGGGGTGTATTCTTAGGCTGCTGCCTGACTGGAATGCTGGATACAAATATTCAAAATAGCTGTACCCTAAGGAGAGCACACAGTACACAACTGTTTACCTTCTTACTCATTATTTTCCTTTCTAGTTATCAGCCACCAGTGCAGTTGCCCAAACAATCCTTGGAAAGCAGAGCCAATTCTTAGATTCCTGTCTGGATCAGAACAGTACTTCTAAATGTTCAAATTTATTGTGCTGTCTGGACAGTCAACTGTTCACAGCTCCTTTTGTGCCTTATTCACTGTTTACCTGCAGGTTTTTATGCTAGTTGGTATTTAATTCACTTCTTTATCCTTCCCTTTAAGATTATCTTCTGTATCTGTTTAAAATGGGAGCTCTGGTAGCATAGTGGCTAAGACACTTGCCTGCTAACCAGACGGCTGGTGGTTCAAACCCACCAGCCACTCCTCGGAAGGAAGGTTGGGCAATCCTACTTCCGTAGTGATACTGCCTCGGAAACCCAAGGAGGGGTCGCTATGAGTCAGGTTTGACTCAACGGCAAACAACAACAACAACAACAATCTGTTTAAATTGGTTTCTCATTTCCTTGTTGCAGAAGGTCTCTGTAGCTTGTCCCTCTAGTCCTCCATCTTGCCAGAAGTCTTATGGTGAGATTATCTAATAGCCAAAACAAATACTTAAAAGCTTTCTCAAGAGTAAAGACATTGCAGAACTCTAAAATTTATTTTGTTCTCTAGTTATTTATGATTAAAAAAAGAAATAAAATGGAAATATTACTACAAATCTTCACTTCTTTTTTTTTTTAAAAAACACAATCTTGAAGAGCAATATTTCTGAAAACATGATCAATATAGATAAACAAATTGTGGAATGGTTAATTTTAAATATTGAAAAATATATAAGTAGAATATCTTAATATAAATAGATATGCTTTATAAGAAATGGATTTTAAACAACTTTATGTGTAAGACTTGCTAACAAGTCATTATCCTATACTATTTTAGTGAGAAAGAGATCATCAGGTCTCACATAAATAAAAATAATTCATAATCTCACTTATTAAAAATAAATAATAGCTTAGTAGGGAGGGGTCTATACTGAGATGGGGACAACAGTAGTGGAAGCAGATCATGCTCTCTTTTAGAAAAACCTTGTAATTGAAGTGACAGATGGCTCCTGGGTTGGACTGATAACAAAAGTAAAAATCCCAAAATATAAGGATAGTAAAATCAAAGTAATTTGTGTTTGTGAATTCCAAACATGAGGCATCCATTCCTTATGGAATGAATCTGCTTAATGGAATAAACTTTGGAAGGCCCATCAAAATTCAGTTTATATCAGGAAGTAGCCAGCCTCTCAGGATGTCAATATGTCATATTTCCAGCTTTGTACTTGGAATTCAACCCCTAATCCCACTACCACATCTCCTAGTGGCCGTTACACAAGGACTACAGATAACATGACTCCATCAGCACAATTTAGACAATTTAGAGATAATTTTCTTCTCCCCAAAAATTTCAGAGACAAGCAAGAATGAACAATGCTTTAAAACATATATAATATTGTGGGAAATTTGTTTCTGCACAGCTAGATCAAACGAGATTTTCCCTGACTGTTCAGTCATATAGTAATTATTTTAACCAATATTCTAGCTCCCAGTGACACCAAGAAAAATCATCATTACTGTGAAAAGTCAGACAGAATTCTCATTCCTATGTAGCAGATACACATTATAGACTTGAACAATGTACTAAAAACAGATCTGACCATCATTACAGAGAAAGCAGAAATTTATTTTATGAAGATAGTAATCATGATGTCAGAGCCATGACTATGCTAATAGAATAGACAATGGTAGAGATAGCAAATGACACTCATTTCTATACTAACACATACTGAAGGAACATTATTATTATTTTATTTATTTTCTTTTTATAGGGTCCTTTCAGGCCCTTTTAAGTAAATTGGTTTGGAAAAGTTTTGTTGAAAAATTGTATAGAGGAGCATCGCAAGTTGTTACATCTCTTTCTTTCCCTCTCTTTAAAAAAAAAAAAAAAAAAAAAAACCTCACTGTTTAATACACAAATGAAAAGAATTTTGGTTCTAGTTTTTTATATTTATAATCTTTCTTCTCATGATATTATAAAGGGAAAAGGGTTATATGTAGAAGAAAGTTTGTCATAATTCTTAATCACTTTAGACAGTTTGGGAAAAGGGTGAACTACATAATTTGGTTTCATTATAAAGCAAATATTTTAGCTATTCATAATCGTTTGGTATTGAAAGAAATTTCTTGTTAGTAAATCAGATTTTGATGTGTATAATACACACACACACACACACATATAAATATATGT
>NW_006922393.1:559720-584382 GCF_000298275.1 Orycteropus afer afer | reverse complement strand
TTGTTAATTTTTTTTTAATGCACCATATAAGACTAAAATGTGTCCAGATCAATAATAGTGATATCCACTGACTTAGATAGTTTTATTATTATTATTATTATTATTGATATTTCTTAAAGGACATAAAGATATAATTAATTATAAGAGTAAGTTAAATGCCTTGGTCTCTTTTAACACCTCAGCTATTCTGATAATAAGTATGGGTTTCCGTTAATTTGTCCACCAACTTCCTTTAATAAAACCTGGAGAAAATGCCAAGCCAAGTTTTTCTTTGAAAAAGGACTGTGAAAGAGTGACTTACAGCAAATCTTGCAATCAACTCTAACAGCAGTCAGGCTAGTAGGCACAGCCCAATTAGTCCCCAAGGAAATAATATATATATATTTTTAATGTAGGTTGCTGAAGTAACATTAATAATAGACAGAAGAAGCCTGTGCTTACACATGAAAACTCATATATTTAACATGGAGACACACTGTCAGAGAGTTAAATAGAAGCTATAATTTTATTACTTCACATTTTTCCTTTTTACAGTAGTTTTAGGGAATTATAATTTCCTCTACTCTTATTTTTTCCAAAAGCAATACATTTATATTAAAAATGAAAAAAAAAAAAAAAGGTGTGAAAGATTAGATTTTTCTCCCTTTGGTGCCACCATTTTGTTGCAACTGAGGGACTATAGACGAAAGTGGTGGCTACTACTGTTTCATTAAACTAGGATCTCTGTGAAGTTCAGCTGCGGAACATGTGTTCTGCTTTTCTTTGGAAAATGTACTCCATTAAAATCAAGCTTCATTGGCAGTTCAAATTTATGAAAGTCTGCACGTCTCTGGTGATTTATCCAAAGCTTCCTTCTGAGCCAAGGGATAAAACAAGAAAATATCAAACCGTAATACAGCAATCTTTAATATGTCAATTGTTTCCTGGCTGATTGAGATGCCACAATTGGTCCTGATTGTACAAAGTGCCAACCAGATGAGAATGACCAGAATATAGCTGGTCATACAGAGAGATAACTCTAATAGTCTCATGCAAGTGTCCATATAATAGTTTTAATTGGAGTTTGGTCCAAAAAGTGGAACTGGCATTTTTCATTCCTTAATTTATTCAGAGATTAACTAAATCAGGTGATTATTAAATAATTTAAATTTTTTGCTCACACTATCTATGGTTTGTATAATTCCCCAAAATGAATATAAAGAGAAATAACTATCACTTCTAACAAGGAAGCATGAGAAAGGGAAAAATATATTGATTATAATATCTTAAAAATAATAATTTGCAAGATACTGAAAACTTGTAGAGGATGGAATGAGAAAGAATCTAAACTATTTTCTGATAGAAGTTACCAAAGTAGAATAAAACTGAACAATTTTTTTAATTACATAAAATATGGTTGGCCAGGATTGGTGGTGGTGCTGGTGGTGGTGGTGAAAAGATGTGGTAGGAAATTAAAAGGAAACAGTAGATTGCTGCCAGATCATAGGCTGTCTTCCTGAAAACTTTGGAGTTATTTTTTGGGTGTGAAAAGAATTTTGATGAATGGAAATTACATTATGTAAACTGTATTACATGAGCATATTTGTTTGTTGTATAATGAAGGGGGAAAAAAGATTATCAATATTATAATAGAATGGAGCACTAATACTTGCAAATATTATTCTTAATTATTATATCAGTTTGGAAACAGTTTTTTGAAATATCTAGTACAACAATGTTCAAATCCTTAAATCCAAATATTATTAAAGTTGTAACTGTAAGAAGAGTATATGTAGCATAGATATTAGAATAAAACATAGGCATGTAAAATTTGTTTATGATGGCACAATTATAAATGGATTTTTTTAAAATTTTTCTTTTAGTTTCCATCAATAATTTTCAAACATAGTCTGTGTGATGGATGAAGAAGAGAAGAAAATATAAGTAATTGAGTATAAGAATTCAGATATGTTTTGGAGGTGTTAATGTTATTTTATCTAAATATTAATTTAAAATATTTTAATATAAATGGCATGTATATAATATAATCTCTTTCACACACAAATACTACATATATAAAATATATAATATATAGTATCTTATTATACTATGTATGTATTACATTAGAGAGAAAGAGAGAGGAGAAAATATGTGTATGTTCATGTGAGTGTGAAAGAAAGGAGAGAGAGAATTGGTTTCTCTCTGTGTTTGTGTGAGTGTATGAGTTTATATAAAATCAAACCAAACTTACCACCATAAGGTCATTCTGACTCATAGTGAACCCCACTGGTTTTCCTAGGTGGTAAATCTTTACCAAAGTAGCTTGCCTTGTCCTCTGACAGCTGAGCGACTGGTGGATAGGTAAATTAACTCTAAACTCTAATCTTGTTGCAGTTATGTAGCATGTGCTGAATAATAATCAGAAGAGTACCCTGCAGAATGAGGAAGAAAAGCAAGACAAAAATTATTAACTAAATAAGGCATATGATAACAGGAAACTGTAGAATAAATGTATGTATAAATATATGTATAATATGAGAGAACTTTGGTGGCACATTTGGCTGCTAAGCAAAAGGTCAGTAGTGGTTCTAACCCACCAGCTGTTTCACAGAAAGGAGATGTGGTAGTCTGCTTTCATAAAGATTACAGCCTTGGATACCTAATAGGGTCAGTTCTACTCTTCTCTGTAAGGTCACTTTATATCAGAATCAACTTGATTTCATCATTCATGGAATATGATGTATGTTTGTAGCTAAAAGTTTTATACTTCAATACAATTGCATAAATTAAGTATAAGAATCAGGAAAGACCAGTTCCTTAGCATTTTTTAGAGTACCATCTTAGGTCTGGAGCTACATTTTTTCAAGTGGCATCAACTAAATATGAAAGTCTGCAACCTGCTCTAACTAGAAAGTTGAGTGATGGTCTCATCAAAATAACCTGAGGTCATCTCAGAGTAATGCTTTCCTGCAGGAAATTTGTTTCTGTCCCTAAGGACAAAAAATGGGGACTTCACACAGGATATTATAAGAAGTAAGTGTTGTGACTGTTCTGAGATTTATTTACTGCTACATATTTTTTTTTTTTTTTTTTTTATGAATGGTACATACTAATGTGATACTAATTAATTAGCAGGAGTTCTGGTGGCACAGTGGGTAAGCTTTTGGCTACTAACAAGAAGGTTGGAGGTTCAAACTAACCAGCTATTTTGTGGGAGGTAAATATTTGCTTTATTTCTGTAAAGGTTTGTTGTTGTTATGTTGTTAGGTGCCCTCAAGTCATTTCCAATTCATAGCAACCCTATGCACAGCTGAACGAAACACTTCTAGGTCCCACCCCACCTCCATGGTCCTTGCTATACTTCAGTCCATCACCACAGCCACTGTGTCAATCCACCTCCTAAAGGCCTTCCCCTCCTTTGTGAACACCCCACCTTACCAAGCACGACATCATTCTCCAGGGAATGGTCCCTTCTGACAACATGACCAAACTAGCTCAGACAATGTCTGGCCATTCTCACCTCCAAGGAGCATTCTGGCTGCACTTCCTCCAGGACAGATTTCTTAGATTTTTTAGCAGTCCATGGTATTCTCAGCATTCTTTGCCAACACTGCAACTCAAAAGTATCACTTCTTCAGTCTTCCTTATTCATTGTCCAGCTCCCACATTCATATGAGATGATTGAAAATACCATGTCTTGTGTCAGGCGCACCTTAGTCCTCAAGAAGATATCTTTCCTCTTCAGCACTTGAAAGAGGTCCTTTGCAGCCGATTTGCCCAGTACTATTTGTTGTCTGATGTCCTGACTGCTGCTTCCTTTGTCACTGATTGTAGAAACAAGCAATGTGAATTCTTTAACAATTTCAATCTTTTCTCCATTTATCATGAATCTGCTTATAGGTACAGTTGTGAGGATTTTTGTTTTCTTTACATTGAGATGTAATCCATACTGCAGACTATATTCTTTAATCTTTATCAGTATGTGCTTTAAGTCATCCTCACTTTCAGCAAGCAAATTTGTGCCATCAGCATAACACAAGTTGTTAATGATTCTTCCTCCAATCCTAATGCCATATCCTTCTTCATATAGTCCAGTTTCTCAGATTATTTGCTCAGTATATAGAGTAAATAAGTATAGTGAAAGATACAACCCTGACACACTCCCTTCTTGGTTTTAAATCATGCAGTGTCCCCTTATTCTGTATGAATAACAGCATCATGGTCTATGTACAGGTTCCTCATGAGTACAAGGAAGTGTTCTGGAATTTCCATTCTTTTCAATGTTACCCATAATTTGTTATGATCCAATCAGTCAAATGCCTTTACATAGTCAATAAAACATAAATAAACATCTTTAACACATTCTTTGATTTGAGCCAAGATCCATCTGATATCAGCTATGACATCTCTCATTCCACATCCTCTTCTGAATCCAGCTTGCATTTCTGGAAGTTCTCTGTCAATATACAAGTACAACTATTTTTTAATTATCTTCAGTAAGATTTTACTTGTGTGTGATATTAATGATATTGTTCAACAATTTCCACATTCTGTGGGATCACCTTTCTTGGGAATGGGTAAAAGTATGGATCTCTTCTAGTCAGTTGGCCAGGTAGCTGTCTTCTAAATCTCTTGGCATAAGCAAGTGAATGTCTCCAATGGGGCATCCATTTGATGAAACATCTCAATGGGTATTCTGTCAGTTCCTCATTCCTTGTTCATTGCCAATTGCTTCAGTGCAGCTTCAACTTCATCCTTAAATACCATTGGTTCTTGATCATATACTATGTCCTGAAATGGATGAAGATCAATCAATTCTTTTTGGTACAATGACTCTGTGTATTCCTTCCATCTTCTTCTGATGTTCCTACATCAGTCAATATTTTTCCCATTGAATCTTTCAATATTGCAACTCAAGGCTTAAATTTTTTCCTCAGTTCTTTCAGCTTAAGAAATGCTGACCGTGTTCTTCCCTTTTGGTTTTCTAACTCCAGATCTTTGCACATTTCATTATAGTAATTGGTATTGTCTGCTCAAGCTGCTTTTTGAAATCTTTTCAGCTCTTTTATCTTGTCATTGCTTCCATTTGCTTTATCTACTCCCTGCTCAAGGGGAAGTTTTAGAGTCTCTTCTGACATCTATTTTGGTTTTTTCTTCCTTTCTCATCTTTTTAATGACCTCTTGCTTTCTTCATTGATGATGTTCTTGATGTCATCCCATAATTCTTCTGGTTTCCAGTCACTGGTGTTCGATGCATCAAATGTATTGTTTAGATGATCTCTAGATTCAGAAGGGATATACTCAAGGTCATATTGTGACTCTTGTGGATTTGTTTTAATTGTCTTCAATTTCAAGTTGAATTTGCATATGAGCACTTGATGGTCTACTTCACAATCAGCTCCTGGCCTTGTTTTCATTAAACATATTGAGTTTTCCATCTCCTCTTGTCACAGATGTAGTCAATCTGATTCCCGTGTACTCTATCTGGTGATGTCCATGTGTATAGCTGTCATTTGTGTTGTTGAAAAATGCATTTGCAATGAATAAGTCATTGGTCTTGCAAAATTCTATCATGTGGTCTCCAGCATTATTTCTGTCACCAAGGCCAAATTATCCAGCTACCGATGATTTTTCTTTGTTTCTAACTTTTTCATTCCAGTCACCAGTGATAATTAACACATCTTGATTTCATGTTTTGTCAGTTTCAGAGAGCAGAAGTTGATAAAAATCTCCAGTTTCTTCATCTTTGACTTTGGTGGTTGATGGATATATTTGAATAATCTTAGTATCAACTAGTCTTCCTTGTACACATATGGATATCATCCTATCCTTGATAGCATTGTACTTCAGGACAGATCTTGAAACATCCTTTGTGTTGATGAATGCCACACCATTCCTCATCAAACTATCATGGCTCACATAGTAGATCATATGGTTGTCTGATTCACAAGGGCCAAAACCAGTCTGTTTCAGTTCACTAATGCCTAAGATATCAATCTTTATGTGTTTCATTTCAATTTTGACAACTTCCAATTTTCTGTAAAGGTTTCCAACTGTGGAAACCCTATGGGAGTTGCTGTATGTCATAATCAACTCAGTGGCTATGGGTTGGTTGGTTTGTTTTATTAAATAGTAGATTTTACCTTAGAACTTGATTTCATTGTAATGTACTAAATGGTCATGAGATTATGTGGAAGAAGATACATAGCCATTATCTATTACTATCTACTAAAAGCCCTTGATATTATACGAAAGAATCTGATGATAGTTTAGTGTCTGAAATGACTTACGTTATTATACAGCAGTGAGTTATAAAGAAAACACTGTTGATGTAGATTTTACTGAAATTGATGAATGAGTGAGTATGTCTTAAAAGTACCAAGTAACCAAAGGTTTCCAAGGCTTTAACTGGGGAAGAAATATGAATAGATCTAATTCTTAGAAACAACAACAGCATGGAGGATAGCAGCATGAGGAAAGAGCACTTTGGTAGAAATTACTATGAATGTTAAGTACTTTCATAAAAGAATCTGGATGAATGGTTACAAAATCCTGAAGAGAGGTATTACTTGTGAAGATACAGAGAAACACATAAAAGGGTTTAAAAAGATTAGAAGATATAGAATTTGGTATGCAAGAAGAGAGGGAGATTGGAAACTAAAGTTCTGACTGTAAACATGGTAGTAGCATTGACCAAGATGTACATGGAAAGAGACAAACAATCTTGAGGAGAACACGTACACACTAGTCTAGGGGTAAAAACTAGCAAGAATGATACGTTCCCCATTCAAATATAGGTAAGAAAACATTAATTTTAAAAATATATAAAAATTATTTGCAAACTATGCACTAATTCAGCAACAGTAATAACAAATATGAATATATAATCTAAAGGAGAGATGAGGAACACGCTGAAAAAATCTATACCTAAAGAAAAAAAAAAGTTGTGCAAATATTGTTTTATACTTTCATAGAAAATAGAGACAATCTAAATTCTGAAAATGATGTGATAAAATGGGAAAATGTGTTAGAGATTTCACAGCTAAAGGAAGAAATTTGACAGCTAAAGGAAGTAACTAAGAATAAATTTTGTATCATTCCAGAAATTATATTTATATTATTGGTGTCGTTCACTGCCATCGAGTTGGCTATGAATCATAAAGACTTCATGTACAACAAACTGAAACACTGCCCAGTCATGCGCTATCCTCACAATCCTTGTTACACTTGAGCCTATCATGACAGCTACTGTGTCAATATATTTGGAGGTGTCAATATATTGCTACACCTGTTTTTGAATTATGTTTTTGTAGTTGCTGATTTTGTCAAAATTTCTGATATTTTAGTTAAAGTATTGTAAAAATTCGTATTTGTGTATCTACATCAACAATTTTTTTGAGAACAAAGTGGTAATTAGAGGAAAACAAGGAGAAAAATAAAAAATGACTTCTGCTCATTTAGTAATAATGGTGTAACTAGTAATGTTGTAATTCAATGTAGAAAGATTTTGCCAAACAATTTTATTGTTAAAATTTATATAATTTAAGAAATATTACATTTAACTAATATCCAACTATATTTATCATATATTTACTCTGTGATTAAAATGAGTAATAAATCTTACTAAGCATTTCTATGGTGTAATTTGGGAAGAGGTTCATAGGGAGGGAGACATCATGAGTTACCACATTGGGTAACACCAACCCAATAATATATTTTTATTTTTAATTATTATTACTATTTTAAATAAGTGGGCACCTTTATTATGTTTTTCATTTTTACAAGGGAAAACCAAGAATCTGTTAAGAACTTACTTGTCACTTCTTCAGTTCCTACATTGTTGATATTTCCTCCTTATTTCTTATTTCTTTTTTTTTAATTGTGATTTTGGTGAAAGTTTACAGCGCAAATGGGTTTTCTACTCAACAATTTATACATCTCTTGTCTCCTAACATTGATTGTAATCCCCATAATATAGAAATGGTCTTCCCACTTCTTCCCTGTATATCCTGTTTCCATTCATCTTGTCCTTTCCTATACCTTCCAGCCTTCTGTACTTATCCTTGGGAAAATTCTGCCCTTTTGATCTTGTATGGTCGATTGTTCTGTGGAGTGTGCACTTCTCTAATGCTCTTGAAAGAAGAAATATATAAAATATATAAGTTAGTGGTCCTAGCCCAAGTTTTTAAAGTTTTCTTTTCAATTCCTTTCTCTTGCAAATCAGTCCTTAAGGCTTGACTCTTGGCAAAAACTGGGGCAAAACCCAATGATATTGAGATAACTCTCCTCTGAGATAACCTGCGACAAAAAAACTTCCCCCTAGAATACTCAGCAAAGGGACCTGGCTTGCTAAATTTCATTGCCACTAAAAAAAAAAAAAGAGCAAGGCATAACTAAAGTTATGTGTAGATATCATTTACATAAATGATTGCACTCTCAAACTGGGGGAAAAAATGTTTTAAAAGCTCTGATCTGAAGGATGATTTTAGAATAAGACCGCTCCTAATATCCCAGGGGTTAATGCAGTTCTCCAAGAGAACTCACTGTGGACCTGGTAATTCTGAGGAGATATGCATGTTTTAGCCTTGCAGATAGCAGATCAGTCAGATTAGAATGTGCTCAAATACATGTGGATGTAAGTGATACCAAATTCACAAAATCAGCTTATCCAAACATTTTAACATTCTTCAGGTTTAGCAACTAGTAAAAATATAAAGTTTAAAGATAATAACTTATCAAAGTTACATTTAATTGTTAAACATTTATGCAAGCTGGGAAATGAGTATGCCACCTGGCCGCTTTACAAGGTGATAAAATGCTTTACTCAATAATGACAGTTTTTGTTTCTACTATCATAGTGCATAGCCCCCTAGAACCAGGAAAGGGAGGAAGCAGGAGATTCCAGTGACCTCCAGAGCTGCAGGATATCCAGGTAAAGGGGATGGAGGCAAGGCTAGGTTCTAAGACCCCTAGAGCCAGGAAAGGGAGGTAGTGGACAGGGACCACAAAGTGTCAGGTTCCAGGTAGGAATTAGGTAAGGGGAGGGTGCAGAGGTTTCCAGCAGATAAGGGAGACAAACTTGTCTGCCAGTTTGCCATCCTGTGGGACTTGCACACTGCTCTGAGGTTTGAGGCTCCACCACTTGTGTTACAGATGCCAGCAGAGTTGCACATGGTGCACAGGTTTCAATGCAGCTTACAGACTAAGACAGACTAGGAAGAAGGAGGAGGCCATCCACTTCTCGAAAATTGGCCAGGGAAAACCTTATGAATAGCAGAGAAACACTGTCTGAGACATTACTGGGCAACTTTATGAATAGCTCGGAAACATTGTCTGACACAGTGCAGGAAGACGAGCCCCTTGGGTCAGAAGGCACTCAAAATAGGACTGGGAAAGAGCTGCATCAACAGAGTAGAACCAACCTTAATGATATGGAAAAAGTAAGTCTTTCAGGACCTCCATGTGCTGACATGGCATGACTCAAAATAAGGAGAAACAGCGGCAAACATCCACTAATAATCGGAAGATAGAATGTACGAAGAATGAATCTAGGAAAATTGCAAGTTGTCAAAAATTAAATGGAAAACATAAAGATTGATATCCTAGGCATTAGTGAGGTGAAATGGACAGGTTTTAGGCATTTTGAATCAGACAACCATATGATCTACTATGCCAGGAAAGACAAATTGAAGAGGAATGCCATGGCATTCATCATACAATGGATGTTTCAAGATCTGTCCTGAAGTACAATGCTGTCAGTGATAACATAATAGCCATGCCTCTACAAGGAAGACCAGTTAATACTACTATTATTCAAATTTATGCACCAACCACCAAAGCCAAAGATGAGGAAATTGAAGATTTTTATCAACTTTCATACTCTGGAATTTACTGAATATGAAATCAAGATGTGTTCATTATCACTAGTGACTGGAATGCAAAAGTTAGAAACAAAGATTTACCGGGAGTTGGAAAATTTGGCCTTGGTGACAAATACCGCTACAGATAGCATGATAGAGTTTTACAAGACCAATGACTTATTCATTGTAAATACATTTTTTCAACAACACAAATTTCAGCTAAACACCTGAACTTTGCCAGATTGAGTACACAAGAATTAGATTGACTACATCTGTGGCAAGAGGAGACAGAAAAGCTCAATATCTTCAGCCAAAACAAGCCCAGGAGCTGACCATGGAACAGATCATCAACTGCTTATACGTAAGTTCAACTTGAAGTTGAAGATAATTAAAACAAGTCCACAAAACCCAAAATATGACCTTGAATATATCCCTCCTGAATTTAGAGATCATTTAAAGAATAGAGTTGATGGATTGAACACCAATGACTGAAAACCAGAAGAATTGTGGGATGACATCAAGAACATCTTCATGAAGAAAGCAAGAGGTCATTAAAAGGACTAGAAAGAAAGAAAAGACCAAAACAGATGACAGAAGAAACTCTGAAACTTGCCCTTGAGCAAAGAGTAGCTAAAGCAAATGGATGCAATGACGAGATAAAGGAACTGAACAGAAGATTTCAAAGAGCAGCTCGAGCAGACAAAGCCAAATACTATAATGAAATGTGCAAAGACCTGGAGTTAGAAAACCAAAAGGGAAGAACATTTCTCAAGCTAAAAGAAGTGAGGAGAAAATTTAAGCCTTGAGTTGCAATATTGAAAGATTCTATGAGCAAAATATTGAATATTGCAAGAAACATCAAAAGAAGATGGAAGGAATACACAGAGTCACTGTACCAAAAAAAAAAACAAACAAAAAACTGGTCGATTTTCATCCATTTCAGGAGGTGCCATATGTTCAAGAACCAATGGTACTGAAGGAACAACTTGAAGCTGCACTGAAAGAATTGGTGATGAGCAAGGCTCCAGTAATTGATGGAATACTCATTGAGATGTTTCAACAAACAATGCACCACTGAAGGTGCTCACTTAGTTATGTCAAGGGATTTGGAAGACAGCTACTTGGCCAACTGACTGGAAGAGATCCATATTTGTACACATTGCAAAGAAATATTATCCCACAGAATGTGGAAATTATCAAAAAATATCATTAATATTACATGCAAGTAAAACCTTACTAAAGATAATTTAAAAATAGTTGTACTCGTATATTGACAGAGAACTTCCAGAAATGCAAGCTGGATTCAGAAGAGGATGTGGAATGAGGGATATCATTGCTGATATCAAGTGGATCTTGGCTCAAAGCAAAGAATACCAGAAAGATGTTTACTTGTGCTTTATTAACTATGCAAATGCATTTGATTGTGTGAATCATAACAAATTGTAGATAACATTGAGAAGAATGGGAATTACAGAACACTTCATTGTACTCATGGGGAAGCAGTACATAGACTAGGATGTTGTTGCTCGAAAAGAAAAAGGGAACACTACATGATTTAAAATCAAGAAGAGAGTATGTCAGGGTTGTATCCTCTCACCATACTTATTCAATCTGTATGCTGAGCAAATAATCTGAGATGCCGGACTATATGAAGAAGAATGTGGCATTAGGATCAGAGGAAGAATCATTAACAACCTGTGATACACTGATGACACAACTTTACTTGTTGAAAGTGAGGATGACTTGAATTACTTACTAATGAAGATTGAAGAATACAATCTGTAGTACGGATTACATTTCAATATAAAGAAAACAAAAATCCTCACAACTTGTCCTATAAGCAACATTACAATAAATGGAGGAAAGATTGAAATTGTCAAAGACTTCACATTGCTTGGTTCTACAACTGATGCCAACAGAAGCAGCAGTCAGGACATCAGATGATGTATAGCACTGGGCAATTGACTGCAAAGGACCTTTATCAAGTGCTGAAGAACAAAGATGTCTCCTTGAGGACTAAGGTGCACCTGACACAAGCCATGGCATTTTCAATCACCTCATATGTATGTGAGAGCTGGACAATGAATAAGGAAGACCAAAGAAGAATTAATGTTTTTGAGTTGTTGTGTTGGCAAAGAATGCTGAAAGTACCATGGACTGCTAAAACAACTTAAGGTCTGTCCTGGAGGAACTGTAGCCAGAATGCTCCTTGGAGGTGAGAATGGTCAGACTTGGTCTCACTTTGATCATGCTGTCAGAACAGACCATTCCCTGTAGAAGGACATCATGCTTGGTTAGATGGAGTGTTTATAAAAGAGGGGAAGGCCATCAACAAGATGGATTGACAGGCTGGCAGTGGTAATGGACTCAAATATAACAAGAATCATGGAGCTGGCTCAGGACTGGTTGGTGTTTCATTCTGCTGTGCATAGGGCTACTATGATTCAGAGACAACTCAATGGCACCTAACAACAACACCACCACCATAGTGCAAAATTGTACTAATTATTTGCTGCTGTGAGTTTCACAGTATTAATAAAATGTCTGAACTGAGTCAATTATTTTTAGGACTTCAACATCATCCTTGCAGTATTCTTAATTTGGAATTATTCATAACACCAGAATGAAAAAAAAATCACTTGTTTCATACACACACACACACACACACACACACACACATATATATAACCTAAGTAGTTTAAACTTGTAGTTAATATATATATATATATCACATAAAGAGAAATTCATTTTAGAAGTGAATGGAACCTGGAAAAAAAATCAATTTCAAACATTTCAAATAAATTAAGATTATAAAAAATTCAGAAATGCTACATAAAACAGAGTGATAACACTTATGTTCCAAACAAAATTTTAAGCCCAAATTTGATCCTTAAAAAAGACAGTCCAATTTGAAAATTCTGGTTAAACAAGGAATTGTTTAGTTTCTGAAGATATTAAAAGTGTTCTTGAATCCAGCTGTGAGAGTTAGAAACAAGAAGGTAATAAATATTATGAGTTTTGTTACTCCAGCGTTAGTATTAATAGTATGTTTGTTTAATAAGTATCTCAGCCTGGATGGTGCATTACATGGACATTTAGTTATAGGTACCTTGAAAATGACCTTCATTCTCCAGGAAGTGAAATTTATTGAAGAAATGGACATAACCAACGTATTTTAGCAAAATCTGAAAAAAGGCAGATCAATGTAATTGTTATTTTTTGTATTTCTTGTTTATGAATAAATGAATTTTATGTTTTAAAATGACTTTAAGCATCACTTAGTTGCTACCTACAATTTTTTGATGTAAGGTCATCATTCTCATTTACTGGTAGATGTAATGAAGTCTTAAAGAAATTATTATTTTATTTATTTATTTAGTTTAGTCATTAATATTTTAGAAGAATAATTTCTTTTAGAAGGATCAGCACAAAGCTAGTTTCTATAAGGTGAAGGTTAAAGATGTTCCAAATGTCCAACCTTTACAAACTGCTGTAGCTCTTCATCATCTCTAACATGAACTCTTCCTCCTGTCCTCAGTACTCTCCCTCCAGCCTTAGGGGTCCCTTTTTTGCTGTAACATCTTAGAGAATTCACAAACTGACAAGGAAACAGCTCAAGGATGGCAATTTTCATTAGGAATTCCTCTTAAATACATAAGTTATTTGGAGTTAATTTCAGTTATTAAATAGATACATGCTATTTATACTATCCCTTTGTAACTTATTGTCTTACAACTAGAGAACATTTTCAGTATGATATTGATTCTTCAAAAAAGTTTGAAATTTCCTTATTACCTGATATATAGGCTGTTAATGGAATAATTCCATGTGTAATTGATAATTGGTCTACTTTTATCAATCTTATGTTAAGGTTTAATAGCTTATGTTCTTGTCACCTACTGCCACTTTGACAGGAATATACCACAAATGGAATAGCTTGACAAAACAGGAGTTTATCCTCTCACAGTTTGGAAGCCTTAAGTCCAAGTTCAAAGTGCCAGGTTCTAGGGGCTGGGTGAAAGCCACTCTACATCCTGCTCCTGGACCACTGAAGCTGGAGGCTTTTCTTCACTCAGACATCTACTGGCTGCTGAGACGTACAAGTCTAAGACTGACAAGTAAAAGCGCATAGTACTGATGTTACCAAACCACACGGTAGGCCATTAGTTCAAGTCCACTGAAAGTTCCAATTTCAGCAGAGCATGGCAGGCTGCTGAACAATGACATGGCTCCATGCAGAGTTCAAGCATGCCATAAACGAGAGACCATTCCCACAGCTGTTTCTTATATATGGGAAGCAGACCACATAATCAAAGCAGCTACCCAGCTGCTCCAATAGATTCCACTATGAAATTAATTACCAGTCTCACCATGGGAAATAACTACCTTCAGCTGCCCATCCACTCAACCAGACCCAGCCAAGGTGACACACAAACTTAACCACCAAAATTCTACCCCTTGTCAATTTGGCACCTGTACAGATCTTCAATATGTGGTATCTGTAAAGACTCCTTCACTGGGTGGCTCCAGTCCCCTAGTTTCTGAGTAACAACCTCACCCCCTTGGCCTGGGAAGCCCCATTCCTCTCCCTCTTGGGCATGGCAGGCCTTCCCCCTCACTCTTGGACAGCAGCTATGACTCCTTCCCACTGGCTTACATGAATGAGCAGCCCCACACTCCAGAACCAAGTTGGTGAAGGTCTGGCTCTTTGAAACCTAGGCGACTATGGTGGTTCTATCCCCAAAGAACATGGTCCTATCCTTGAGGCTGAGGCAGCTGTGTCTCCCATTTCCTTGGTCTCTCCTCTTCTGCCAATTAATGCCCAAGGGTAACTCACTCCACCAAGAGTCTTTCTGCCCAACGGACACTTAGCTTTCTTGCTCCATGGGCCAGCCAACCTGCTACTCCATTTCATGCTGGTCTTCTCTATCAATTAACACCCAAACACAACCCACTCTGGCAGGAATCTGTCTACAAAAGGCATCCAGCTTTCGCCTCTGTGGGCTGGTAAGGGTTTTGCTATTTCATGCCAGTCTCTGGACTCTGCTACTGCTGTCTCTCATGCTAGTCTTTTGGCTATGGGCCTGCCGTCTCTCATGCCATATGTCAGGATCTCTCTTGCCAGGGTCTCAGGTCAAGGACACACTCCACTCCTGTTTCAACGTTTTAGGTATCTGTCAGAGCAGCACCCCATTCCCTCAGTACCATATTCTGTTCTGGTTACCTAGTGCCACTCTAACAGGAATATACCAAAAATGGGATGGCTTGAACAAACAAGAGTTTATTCTCTCACAGTTTGTAAGCCACTTTGACAGGAATATACCACAAATGAGATAGCTTGACCAAACAGGAGTTTATTTTCTCACAGTTTGGAGGCCTTAAGTCTGAGTTCAAAGTGCCAAGTTCCAGGGGCTGGGTGAAAGCCCCACAACCTTTGGCTTCAGCTCTACCTCCTGCTCCTAGCCCACTGAAGCCAGAGGCTTTTTTCTTCACACAGATAGCTACTGGCTACTGAGACAGACAAGTCCAAGGTTGACAAGTAAAAAGGCACAGTCCCAATGTTACCAAACCACATGGAAAGCCATTAATTCAAGTCCATTGAAAGTCTGAAGTTGAGCAGAGCATGGCAGGCTGCTGAACAATGACACAGTCACATGCAGGGTTCAAGCATGCCATAAGCTAGAGACCATTCCCAAAGTTGTTTCTTATATACAGGAAGCAAATGACATACCCAAAGCAGCTACTTAGCTGCTCCAACAGATTGCATTGTGGGGTTAATTACCAATCTCATCATGGGGAACAACTACCTTCAGCTGCCCATCCACTCAACCAGGCCTAGCCAAGTTGACATAAAACATAACCACCACACCCTCCAATCTTTTTGTTTTACATTGATCTATATGTGTATGTGAAAGCAGTCTGACATATTTTGTATTACTTAAACCATTTGCTAATCTTTTATATCTTAATGCATTGACATAATCATTATTATAATATTTATACATTTGGATTTATTTCTATGATCATGTTTTGCTCTTCATTACCATTTTTTTTCACTTTTTCCATTTTTCTGCCTCCGATTGGATCGAGGAACATTATTCCATTTCCATCTTTTTTTCTCAGAAATGATTTGAACTGTTGTTGTTGTTGTTGTTGTTAGGTACCAGGGAGTTAGCTCCAACTCCTAGCGACACTATGCACAACAAAACGAAAAAACCTAGTCTTGTGCCAGCCTCACAATCCTTGCTATACTGGAGCCCATCATTGTAGCCACTGTGTCAGTCCATCTTGTTGAGGAATTCCCTCTCCTTCGCTGACCCTCCACTTTATCAAGTATGATGTCTGATAGATAAAAGCCGTGACATAGAATTCTTGTTTTATTTTCATGCTTTAATCCTAATACTTTTTCTCTCCAAAAATGAAATTGAAAAACAGGACAGTGGTCACAACCCAATTCTAAGAACTAGGTAGGCAAGACAGACAGAACTGCAAAGAATGACTGAAGCTTACAGTTCCAAGAACACAGATGGAGATCCGCTGTCTTGACTATCGTTACCAAGATTGTTGTGGTCTGCTCTCCCACACCAGCAATGCTGACAAATTTCCTGCCACCCTATTTAAACCTCCTAATTTCTCCAGCTCAGGGCTGATACATTATTGAGCTCAGCCAGGGCTGACACCATTGTGTTCTTAGCCCATCTGCATTCAGATGCTTTAATGAATTTTCTTTCAAAACTCTACTGGCATGATTTCTCTCTCCCAGCACCAAACCTCACAATATCCATCTCCAGGGAATGGTCCCTTCTGACAATATGACCAAAGTAGGTGAGATGAAGTCTGGTCATTCTCGCTTCCAAGGAGTAATCGGCTGCACTTCTTCTAGGACAGATTTGTTAGATTTTCTGACATTCCATGGTAGTTTCAGTATTCTTCACCAACACCACAACTCAAAAGCCTCAATACTTCTGTCTCCCTTATTCATTGTCCAGCTCTCACATACATGTGAGGTGACTAAAAATACCATGGCTTAGGTTAGCCACACCTTAGTCTTCAAAAGAGACATTTTCACACTTCAACACTTTATTTATTTATTTTTACATTCAACATCATGCGTACATTTTGTTTCATTCCCCATTTGCCATGTCCAACACTAACCCATTCTCCTCCCCTCCCTACCCTGCAAGCCTCCCCCTGTGGCCCTCATAATTATGCACTCCTACTTGTCCTGCATTTCCTCAGTTTGAATATTGGTCCTCTGGTGTCCCATGCTCTATTGCTCTAAAGGATGCATTACCATTGAGTGTGTGGGTGCAGTATCCTAGGTTGAGTGGTCTACATCTGCATCTTGTTAACTATTGGGCTGAGAACTCGCCCCAGGGGTGAGTTTTATTCCAGGAGCCAAATTTATTTCAGGGCCATAGTTTCGGGAGTCTCACCAGATTTCATCTGACCGGTAATTCTGATCATTATTGAATTTTTGGATTTTGTTCCATGCTTTCCCTCCCACTCTATCCAGGATCTCCAGATTTGATCCTTTCTGGAGTGGTTGGCATTGGTAGCTGGGCACCATCTAGTTCTTCTGGTCTCAAGGGTCATTATGTCCTAGGGCTGATTGCTTCTAAACACCCTTGTTTTGTTGTTGTTGTTGTTGTTGCATTCTTCTTCACTTCTGATGCTAGGAGACCATTAGCTGCATCTTAGATGGCTGCTTAAAAGCTTTTAAGACCCCAGTTGCTACTCACCAATGCAGGATGTGGGGCAACACTTTTATGTATTTTATTGTGCCAATTGAGTCTGGTGTCTCCCAGTACTATGGTCCTGAGGTAGTCGATCAATTGGATCTTTCTCCCATAGTGTCGGGATGTCTGTGAGGAATTACTCTGTGTCTGTCTTCTATTGTTTCTGTAAGGACTGCAGGTATTTTATATCACTGGTGTCTGTACAAGATTAGCCTCAGCTGAGTCTATCCTTGATCTAGAGTATATCTCTATTCACTGACCCCTGTCTGATTATCTCAGGTGTTTATATGTTTACCTGTATAGCCTAGTGTTTGGTGTTAATGGCAATATGGTATTGTGGACATATTGGTTGGTTTTAGCATCTGTTGTCTATCTCTTATGTGCACAGTTCTGTGTCCTCTCATTTCCCAGTGTTATCATGGTGGTCATATATCCTTCTTGTATATCCCTCCCTCTACCCATGTCAGGGTGTAGGCCCCAACTAGCCCTAAATTAATCCCTCCCATTCCCTTCTTGGTAACCTACTAGGTGAGTTCCCTTTCCCAAGCAAACCCTTCTCTGTCTTTTTACAGTAATGGGCTCATACAGTACTTGTCTTTCTGCAATTGACTTATTTCACTCAGCATAATATCCTCCAGGTTCATCCACGTTGTGAGATGATTCACATATCCCTCATTATTCTTTAATGTGGCATAAATATTCCATTGTGTGGATATACCATAATTTGGTTATCCACTCACCCGTTGATGGGCATTAGGTTGTTTCTATCTCCTTGCTATGGTGAATTGTGCTGCGATGAACATAGGTGTACATACATCTGTTCATGTGCTATCTCTCACCTCTTTAGGATATATTCCTAGTAATGGAATTGCTGGGTCAAATGGTACTTCTATTTTCAGTTTTTTAAGGAAACACCATACCATTTGTCACAATGGTTGTACTGTTTTACAATCCCACCAGCAGTGCACAAGAGTTCCAATCTCTCCACAACCCCGTCAGCATTTGTTACTATCAGATCTGTTGAACTTTTATTGCTGGGGTGAGATGATATCTCATTGTTGTTTTGATTTGCATCTTTCTAATGATTAATGATTGTGAGTGATTTCTCATGTGTTTGTTGGCTGCTTGTATATATCTTCTTTGGTGAAGTGTTGGTTCAAGTCTTTTGCTCATTTGTAAATTGGACTATTTGTCTTATTGGTGTTGAGGTGTTGAAGTTTTCTGTAGATTTTGGAGATAAGTCCTTTGTCAGATATGTCATAAGCAAATATTTTCTCCCAATCTGTAGGTTCTGTTTTTACCTTTTTGATGAAATCTTTCAATATACACAAGAATTTATTTTTTAAAAGGTCCCAGTCATCTAGATTCTCTTCTATCTCCTGCACAATCTGGGTTATGCTTGACAGTCTATTTGTGTCCTAAATTAGGGCTCCTAGATTTGCCCTTGTTTTATCTTTGATGAATTTTGGGTTTTACATTTACACTTCAACACTTTAAAGAAGTCTTTTGCAGCAGACTTTCCCAGTGCAGTACTTTGTCTAATTTCTTCACTGCTGTTTCCATTTGTGTTGATTGTGAATCCAAATAATATGAAATCTTTGACAGCTTCAATCTTCTCTCTATTTATCATGATGCTGCTTATTGGCCTACTTGTGAGAATTTTTCTTTTCTTTATATTGAGGTGTAATCTATTTTTATAACCTTTAATCTTCATCAGTAAGTGCTTCATGTCGTCTTCACATTTAGCAAACAAGATTTTTTTATCTCTGTATCTCAGGTGGTTAATGACTCTTCCTCCAATCCTGACACCACACTCTTATTCATAGAGTCCTGCTTCTCATATTATTGTTCAGTAAATTCTAAACCATGCAGTGTCCCCTTGTTCTGTTCGAATGACAGCCTCCTGGTCTATGTACAGGTTCCTCATGAGTATAATTAAGTGTTCTGGAATTCCTATTCTTCTTAATGTTATCCATAATTTGTTATGAGCCACACAATCAAATGCCTTTACATAGACAATAAAACATAAGTAAACATCTTTCTGGTATTCTTTGTTTTAAGCCAAGATCCATCTGACATCAGCAATGATTTCCCTTGTTCCATGTCCTCTTCTGAATTCAGCTTGCCTTTCTGGAAGTTCCCAGTCAATATTTTGCTGCAACAGTTTTTGAATTATCTTCAGTAGGATTTTACTTTTGTGTGATATTAATGATATTGTTTGATAATTTTGATGTTCTGTGGGATCACTTTTCTTTGGAATGGGTATAAATATGGATGTCTTCCAGTCAGTTGGCCAGGTAGCTCTCTTACAAATTTTGGGGAATAGGCTAGTAAGTATCTCCAGCACAACATTAATTTGTCAAAACAACCCAATCAGTATCCTATCAATCACTGAAGCCTTGTTTTTTTTTTTTTTTTGCAATTCCTTCAGTGCAACTTCACCTTCTTCCTTCAATACCATTGACTCTTGATCATATGCCACCTCCTGAAATGGATGAATATCAACCAGTTCATTTTGGTACATGACTCTCTGTATTCCTTCTATCTTCTATTGATGTTTCCTGCATTACTCTATATTTTGTCCATAGAATCTTCCAATATAGCAACTCGAGCCTTAAATTTTTAATTCAGTTCTTTCAGCTTGAGAAATGCTGCGTGTGCTCTTGCTTTTGGTTTTCTAACTCCTGGTCTCTGCACATTTCATTATAATAATTGACTTTGTCTTCTGGAGCTGTTTTTTGAAATCTTCTGTTCAGCTCTTTCATCTAGTCATTTCTTCCATTTGCTGTAGCTACTCTCCATTCAAGAGCAAGCTTCAGAGTCTCTTCTGACATCCATTTTGGTATTTTCTTTCTTTCTTGTCTTTTGAGTGATCTTTCACTTTCTTCATATATGGTGTTCTTGATGTCATTCCACCATTCATATGGTTTTTGGTCACTGGTGTTCAGTGTTCAAATATATTCTTTATATGGTCTTTAAATTCAGGAAGGTTATAATCAAGGTCATATTTTTGCTCTCGTGGATTTGTTTTCATTGCCTTTGGCTTGAACTTGAACTTGCATATGATTGGCTATTCACCGGTCTGCTCTTGGCTTTGGTTTGGCTGAAGATATTGAGCTTCTCCATCACCTCTGTTCATAGATGTAGTCTATTTGATTCCTGTGTATTACATCTAGTGAATTCAGATGTATGGTGTATATCCATCATTTATGTTGTTGAAAATAGGCATTTGCAATGAATAAGTTGTTGGTCTTGCAAAATTCTATCATGTGATCTCCAGTGTCATTTCTATCACCAAGGCCCTATTTTCCAGCTACTAGTGATTCTTCTTTGTTTCTAACTTTCAAATTTCAATTATCAGTAACAATCAACGTATCTTGATTGCATGTTTGGTCAATTTCAAACTGCACAAGTTGGTAAATATCTTCAATTTTCATGTATTTGGCTCCGGTCTTTGGTGTGTAAATTTGAATACTAGTAATATTGACTGGTTTTCCTTATAGACATTTGGAAATTATCCTATCACTGATGGTATTGTAGTTCAGGATACATCTTGAAACATTCTTTGTGATGATAAATGTTATGCCTTTCCTCTTCAATTTGTCATGCCCAGCATAGTAGATCATATGATTGTCTGATTCAAAACGGCTAAAACCAGTCCATTTGAGGTTATGAATGCATAGGATAACAATCTTTATGCATTCCATTTCATTTTTGACAAATTCCAATTTTCTTAGATTCATACTTCATACATTCCATGTTCTGATTATTAGTGGATGTTTACAACTCTTTCTTCCCATTTTGAGTCATTCCACATCAGCAAATGGAAGTCCCAGAAGTTTTACTCTATCCACGTCTTTAAAGTCAACTCCACTTTGAGAAGCATCTCTTCCCCAATAGTATTTTGAATTCCTTCCATCCTGAGCATCTTGTCTCTTGGCACTATATTGGACAAAGCTTCAGTGTTATTCATAAAGTTTTCCAGTAGTATAGGAGCTCTGGTGGCACAGTGCCTAAGGCATTTGACAACTAACCAGAGGGCTGGCAGTTCAAACCCATCAGCCACTACTCAGAAGGAAGGTTGGGAAATCTACTTCCATAGTGATACCACCTCAGAAACCCAAGGAGGGGTCACTATGAATCAGGACTAACTCAATGGCAGTGAGTTTGTTTATTTTTTTCTTTTAAATATCAGAGAGTGTTTCACTACTATTCTTTTAGAAGTGGATGCCCCCTTCCTTCTTCTAAAGTCTTCTTGAACATAGTAGACTTTATTATGATTGTTTATGGATACCATTTAAAACATAATGACATAATTTAGTAATCTAACATGTATACATGACATTTGCATGTTTAACTATCTCCAAAATTTTCTATCCACACTTCTGTCTTATTTTTATTTTGTTGATATATATATATATATATATATATATATATATATATATATATTTTTTGTTGTTATGTGCCGTGGAGTCGGCCCCGACTCATAGCGACCCCTCCTTGGGTTTCCGAGGCAGTATCACTACGGAAGTAGGATTGCCCAACCTTCCTTCCGAGGAGTGGCTGGTGGGTTTGAACCGCCAGCCGTCTGGTTAGCAGGCAAGTGTCTTAGCCACTATGCTACCAGAGCTCCCATATATATATATATATAAATTTTTTTACAAAATTCAAAATTAGTTATTTTTAAAGAAACAATTGGACTTTAAAACATATTTTAGCAATTGTTGTATTTTGTTTAGGAGCTCTGGTGGCCTAGTGCCTAAGACATTTGACTGCTAACCAGAAGGCTGGTGGTTCAAACCCACCAGCCACATCTTGGAAGGAAAATTAGGCAAGCTACTTCTGTAGTAATACTGCTTCAGAAACCCAAGGAGAAGTCTCTATGAGTTGGATCCAACTCAACAGCAGTGAGTTTTGGTATTTCGTTTTGGTGCAATTCTTGGTCAAGGGGTTGTGGATTTGTATCCTTGTTTCCTTAGGTAAAAAGCTTTCTATAGCATCATGACACAAGTAGCAAGTCAGGAACCATTAATTTTAGCCTCACTTCACAGTTTATGGGAAAGAAGGGAGATCCAAATCCTAAGCTTTAATCATTGAAGCCATCTAGGAAGAAGCATTTCACTCTGAGGAATGTTAGAATTTTTCTCTCAAAAAATAACCTTGATGCCACATTCATTTTCTAATCCTTATAGGTCAGCATGCCAATGGTTATAATTCCAATAAAAACTGCATTTCTGAATACTTTTTTCTAATCTGTGAAAATGTTTATGATCTCTTTGATCTCAGCAGTTACATGTGAATATATATAAATGTGTATGTGTGTGTCTGCACTATTTTTGGACTTGTGGACTTGTGTAAAGCTTATGATCAGAAGTTCACATTGAAAATGATAGAGTTAACAAGACGTATGTTATTCTTGATCCCCATAATCCATCCAATGGCCAAAAGCAGTCCATTGCTTGAAACCAATTAAATTTCTAAAAACCAAGGCCTGTGTTTTATCATTTTTCTAAAATATATTTTATTAATAAATATGTAAAATAACTTATAATATCAAAACTTAAAAAATGATAAATATGTAAGACAATCTAGAAATTCAGTGAATTAAATTAGTAATAGTCAATACAAAAATGATAGTGATTTTTTTTAATCAGGATATTGTACTATTTTGGAGAAATTTACAAGTTCTACTATTCATCAAGATGTTAAGATGTGACTAGGGTTGATTTTGATTTTCAGAATCTTTAAAGAATAAGCTCACTGCTTTCAAGTCATATCCAACTCTAGTGGCCCCTCCTTGGGTTCCCAAGGTAGTATCACTCAGGAGATAGATTGCCCAATCTTCCTTCTGAAGAGTGGCTAGTAAGTTTGAACCTCTAGTCTTATCATATT
Source organism: Orycteropus afer afer (assembly GCF_000298275.1). Taxonomy (NCBI): domain Eukaryota; kingdom Metazoa; phylum Chordata; class Mammalia; order Tubulidentata; family Orycteropodidae; genus Orycteropus; species Orycteropus afer. Next base: position 560,912 of record NW_006922393.1, on the reverse strand, counting down.
ATATATTTAATACTATGAAAAACTTTGTTATTGTTAGGTGCTGTCCAGTCAATTCCAACTCATGACAACCCAAGGAAACACTACATGGTCCTACACAATCCTCACAGTCCTTGCTATGCTTGAACTGTGTCAGTCCACTTCATTGAAGGTCTTCTCCTTTTTCTCTGCCCCTCTATTTTAGAAGTATAATATCCTTCTCCAGGCCCTGGTCTCTTCTGACCACATGACCAATGACCAAAGTAGGTCAGAGTAAGTCTGGCCATCATTCCCACTCCTGAGCGTATTCCACTACACTTCTCCCAGGAGATTTGTTCGTTCTTCAGACAGTCCCATGGTATTTTCATTATTCTTAACCAATACCACAATTCAAAGGCAACAGTTCTTTTCTTTTATTTTTTTCTCTTCTTTTATATTTATTTGGCTATCTATCTATCTAGCTAGCTAGCTAGCTATTTCTTTATTTACTTTTTCACTGTTTTCTCCCCTCCCCTCCCACCTCTGGTAACCAACAAAGAAAGTTTCCTTTTTATAATAATGAATTAATACAATAATTGTCCTTCTGTGATTTACTTATTTCCCACAGCATAATCTCCTCCAAGTTCATCCACATTCTGCAGTGTTTAGCAGATTGAAAATTATTCTTTAGTATTGCATGGTATTCCATCATGTCTGTGTACCACAGTTGGGTTATCTATTGCATGGTATTCCATCATGTCTGTGTACCACAGTTGGGTTATCCATTATTCTGTTGATGGACACCTAGGCTGTTTCCATCTTTTTGCTGTTGTAAATAGTGTTGTGATGAATATGAGTTTGCATATATCTGTTTTTGTACTGGCTCTCACTTCTTTAGGATATATACCTAGTAATGGAATTGCTGGTTCAAACTGTATTTCTAATTTCAATTTTTCAAGGAATTGCCATACTATTTTCCACAGTGTTTGTATCATTTGACAGTTCCACCAGCAGCGTATGAGGGTCCTGATCTCTTTACATCCTCACCAGCACTTGTTATTTTCTATCTTGTTGAACTTTGCTACTAATAATGTGGGATGACGGTATCTCATTGTTGTTTTGATTTGCATCTCTCTAATGGCTAATGATCAGGACAATGTCTTCATACATTTGTTGGCTGCCTGAATATCCTCTTTGGTGAAGTGTCTATTCAAGTCTTCTCCCCATTTTTTTTTTT
>NW_006922393.1:545178-552669 GCF_000298275.1 Orycteropus afer afer | reverse complement strand
TCCGCCATCTTGCCCCGCCTCCTTCTCCCCATTTTTTTAATTTAAATTTTTGTCTTTTTGTTGTTGAGGTGTTGGAGTTTTCTATAAATTTTACATATAAGTCTCTTGTCAGATATGTTGTTGTGGTGTATTTTTTTCCAATCTGTGGATTCTCTTTTTACTCTTTTGGAGAAGTCTTTTGAAGCACATAAAAATTTAATTTAAAAATTAATTAATTACTTTTTTAAACTAATTAATTCACTTAGTTTATCTTCTGCTGTTTGTGCATTTTAGGTTATGCTTGACAGTCTATTTATGCCATAATTTAGGGCCCCTAAATTTGCCCCTGTTTTTTCCTAGAGGAACTTCACAGTTTTAGGTTTCACATTTAGGTCTTTGATCCATCTGGAGTTAGTTTTTTTTGTATGGTGTGAGGTACCAATCTTGTTTCAGTTTTTTTTGCAGATAGATGTCCAGTTTTGCCAGCACCTTTTGTTAAAGAGACCATCTCTTCATCATTTAATGAATTTCAGCCCTTTGCCAAAAGTCAGCTGGCCATTGGTCAATGGATCTACTTCTGGGATCTCAATTCTGTTCCACTGGTCTATGTGTCTGTCATTGTACAAGTAACAGGCTGTTTTGACTACTGTGGCTCTATAGTAGGCTTTGAGTTCTGGAAGCATGTGACCTCCTACTTTGTTCTTCTTCAATAGTGATTTGCTTTTCTGAGGTCTCCTTCCTTTTCATACAAACTTAGTGATTTTTTTTTCCCCCCCATATCCTTAAATAATGTTGATGGGATCTGGATTAGGTTTGCATTGAATGTTTAGATTGCTTTGGGCAGCATGGACATTTTCACAATGTTCAATCTTCCAAACCACGAGCATATGTTCTTCCATTTATGTAGATCTCTTATGATTTCTTGAAGTAGTCTTTTGCAGTTTTCTTTGTACAGGTCTTTTGTGTCCCTAGTGAGATTTATTCCCAAGTATTTGATTTCTCTGGTAGTCATTGTAAATGGTATTGATTTCCTTATTTCCTTTTCAGCACTTTTTTTTTTTTTTTTTTTGCTGGGGTAGAGGAATCCAACTGATTCTTGGGTGTTGATCTTGTATCCTGCCACAATGCTAAATCTCTCAATTAGTTCCAGTACTTTCTTTGCTGAGTCTCTTGGATTTTCTATGTCTAGCATCATATCATCAGCAAATAGGGATAGGTTGACTTCTTCCTTACCAATGTGGATGCCTTTGATTTCCCTTTCTTGCCTTATTGCCCTGGCTAGGACTTCCAATACATAGTTGAATAGCAGTGCTGATAGAAAGCATGCTTGTCTGGTTCCTGCTCAGAAGGGGAATGGTTTCAGTCTCTCTCCATTGAAAATAATCTTGGCTGTTTGTTTTGCATGTTGTTATTGTTGTTATGTGCCGTCGAGTCGAACCTGACGCATAGCGACCCCTCCTTGGGTTTCTGAGATGGAATCACTATGGAAGTAGATTGCCCCATCTCCCTTCCGAGGAGTGGCTGGTGGGTTTGAACCACCAGCCTTCTGGTTAGCAATCAAGTGCCTTAGCCACTTTGCTACCAGAGCATATATAACCTTTATTATGTTGAAAAATGTCCTTTCTAGTCCTATTTTGCTGAGAGTTTTTATGAGGAATGGGTGTTGGATTTTATCAAATGCCTTTTCTACATCAATTGGTGTGATCATGTGATTCTTTTCCTTTGTTTTATGTGATGGCTATGTTGATTGTTTTTCTAATATTGAACCATCTTTGCAAACCTAGTATGAACCCCACTTGGTCATAATGATTTTTTTTTTTTTTTTTTTGATATGTTGTTGGAGTCTATTTTAGCTAGGATTTTGTTGAAGACTTTTGCATCTATATTCATGAGGGATATTGGTCTGTAGTTTTCCTTTTGAGTGATGTCTTTGCTGGGCTTTGGTATCAAGTATGCTTCCTTCATAAAACGAATTTATGAGGACTCCATCCTTTTCTATATTCTGTAATAGTTTGAGTAGGATTGGTGTCAGTTCTTCTCTGAACGTTCAGTAGAATTTTCCAATGAATATATCTGGGCCAGGGTTTTTGTTGTTGTTTGTAATTTTTTTATGACCTGTTCAATATCTTTTTTGTTATGTGTCTGTTCAAGTTTTCCACCTCAGTCTGTGTTAGTTTAAGTAAGTAGTATGTTTTTAGAAATCTGTCCATTTCTTCTAGAATTTGTTGACATACAATTCTTCATAGTATCCTGATAGTATCCTTTTAATTTCTGTTAGTTCTATTGTGATGTCATGTAATTCATTTCTTATTCATATTATTTGTATTCTCTCCCTCTTTTCCTTTGTTTAATTTGCCAGAGTTTTATCAATTTTATTAATCTTTTCAAAAAATCAAAGGCAATAACTCTTCTATGATCTTCCTTTTCCATTGTCCAGCTTTCACACGCATATGAGGCAATGGAAAATACATGCCTTGGGGGTGTTGTTGTTGTTATGTGCCCTCGAGTTGGCCTGACTCATAGCAACCCCTCCTTGGGTTTCTGAGGTGGTATCACTACAGAAGTAGTATTACCCAAACTTCCTTCTGACGAGTGGCTGGGTTTGAACCCCCAGCCTTCTGGTAGGTGTACCTTATTCTTCATAGTGACATCTTTGCTCTTCAACACTTTTAAGAAATATCTTGTAGCAGATTTGCCCAGTGAAGTACAACATCTGATTTCTTGACCTTTGTTTCCATAGGTGTTGAATGTCGATCCAAGTCAAAAGAAATACTTGGCAACTTCAATATTTTCTCCATTTATCATGCTGTTGCTTAATGGTCAAGTTGTCAGGATTTTTGTTTTCTTTTTCCTGAATTGGAATCCATATTGAAGGCTATAGTCTTTGATCTTCATGAGTAAGTACTTCAAGTCATCTTCATTTTCAGCAAGGAATGTTGTGTCATCTGCATATTGCAGGTTGTTAATCACTCTTACTCCAATTCTGAGGTCATATTCCTCATATAGTTCAGTTTCTGAGATTATTTAGTCAGCAAACAGATTGAATAAATATGGTAAAATGATATAACCCACATGAATACACTTCTTTTAAAATTAAGTTTAAAAATGCAGTTTTCCTTTTTTTTTTTTTCTGTTTGAACAACAGCTTCTTGATGTATGTACAGGTTTCTCATGAGCACAATGACGTGTACTGGAACTTCTACTCTTCTCAATGTTATCCATCATTTGTTATGAGCCACACAGTCAAATGTCTTTTTATAGTCAATAAAACACAAGCAAATATATTTCTGGTATTCTTTGCTTCCAGTTCAGATCTACCTGACATCAGCAATGATATTCACATTCCACATCCTCTTATGAAGCCAGCTTGCATTTCTGGAAGTTCTCTGTCAATATATTTCTACAATGGTTTTTGAGTTATCTTCAGCAAAATTTTACTTATTTGCTTTGGATAATGATATTGTTTGATAATTTCCACATTTTGTTGGATCACCTTTCTTTGGAAAGGGACAAATATGGATAATTGCCAGTCAGTTGACCAGGTAGCTATCTTTCAAATTCCCTGGCAAAAATCAGTAAGCTCCTCAAGTCCTGCATTCATTTGTGGAAACATCTCAAAGGGTATTCCTTCAATTGCTGGAGTCTTGTTTCTTAACGATTCCTTTAGTGCAGCTTTGATTCTTCCTTCAACACCATTGGTTTTTGATCATATGCCACCTTCTGAAATGATTGAACATTGACCAGTTCTTTTGGTACAGAAACTCTCTGTATTCCTTCCATCTTCTTCTGATGCTTGTGTTTTGTTTCACCCATAGAATACCTCAGTATTGCAATTTGAGGCTTGATGTGTTTCTTCAGTTCTTTCAGCTTGAGAAATGCTGAATGTGTTCTTCCTTTTTCATTTTCTAATTCCAGAACTTTTCACATTTCATTATAATAATTCACTTCATCTTCTTGAGCTGCCCTTTGAAATCATTTGTTCAGATCTTTTGTTTCATCATTTCTTCCATTTGTTTCAGCTATTCTCCATTCAAGAGCAAGTTTCAGAGTCTCTTCCAACATCTACTTTGGTCTTTTCTTCCTTTCCTGTCTTTTTACTGATCTTTTGCTTTCTTCAGACACAATGTTCTTGATGCCATCCCAACACTTGTCTGATGTTTGGTTACTGATGTCCAAATTTATTCTTCAGATGGTGTCTAAATTCAAGTGGGTTATCCTTTAGGTCATATTTTAGCTCTCTTTGGCTTGTTTTCATTGTCTTTAGTTTCAACTTGAACTTGTGAGCAGTTGATGGTCCATAGCCAGCTCCTGGCCTTATTTGGTTGAAGATATTGAGCTTCTCCATTGTTTTTTTTTTTTCCATATATATATAGTTGATTTGATTTCTGTGTATTCCATGTGATGAAGTCTGCTTGTATATTCACTGTTTATGTGGGTTAAAAAAGATATTTGCAATGAGAAAGTCATTGGTGTTGTAAAATTCTATCATGTGATCTCCAGCATCATTGCATCATCAAAGACATATTTTACAACTACAAGTGCTTCTTCTTCCAGAGTTAGAAAACCAAAAGGAAAGAACACCCTCAGCATTTCTCAAGCTGAAAGAACTGAGGAAAAATTTAAGCCTCAATTTGCCATATTGAAAGATTCTATGGGAAAAATATCAAATGATGTAGGAAACATCAAAAGAAGACAAAAAGGATACAGAGAGTCACTGTACCAAAAAGAATTGGTAGATGTTTTTCCATTTCAGGAAGTGGCCTATGATCAAGAACCAATGACACTGAAGGAGGAAGTTGAGACTGCACTGAAGGAACTCATGAAAAACAAGGCTCCAGGAACTGACAGAATACCCATTGAGATATTTCAACAAACACATACCACACTGGAGACACTCACTCAGCTATACCAAGAGACTTGGGAGACAGCTAACTGGTCAAGTTATTGAAAGAGATCCATATTTGTAACATTCTAAAGAAAAGTGATCCCACAGAATGTGGAAATTATCAAACAATATCATTAATATCACATGCAAGTAAAATATTACTGAAGATAATTCAAAAATGGTTGCAGCAGTATATTGACAGAGACCTTACAGAAATGCAAGCTGGATTCAGAAGAGGACATGGGACAAGGGGTATCACTGCTGATGTCAGATGGATCTTGGCTTAAAGCAAAGCATACCAGAAAGATGTTTACTTATGTTTTATTGTCTATGAAAAGGCATTTGATTGTGTGGCTCATAACAAATTATGAAAAACATTAAGAAGAATAGGAATTCCAGAACACTTAATTGTACTCATGAGGAACTTGTACACCAACCAGGAGGCTGTCATTTGAAAAGAACAAAGAGATAGTGCATGGTTTAAAATTAGGAAGGGAGTGCATCAGAGTTGTATCTTTTCACCATTCTTATTCAATCTGTATGCTGAGCAAATAATCCAAGAAACTGAACTTTTTGAAAAAGAATATAGCATCAGAATAAGAGGAAGACTCATTAATGACTTGTGATATGCTGACCACACAACTTTGCTTCCTGAAAATCAGGATGACTTGAAGCATTTACTGATGAAGTTTGAAGACTACAGTCTGCAGTATGGATTACACCTCAACATAAAGAAAGCAAAAATCCTCACAACTGGACCAATAAGCAACATCACGATAAATGAAGAATAGATTGAAGTTGTCAAGGACTTCATATTACTTGGTTCTGCAATTAACACCAATGGAAGCAGCAGTCAAGATATCAGATGAGGTATAGTACTGGGAAAATCAGTATTTTTATTATAGTAATAACAGCAATAACTAACATTTATTAGTTAGTTAAATTAAAGTAATATTAGAATACTAATTATCTTAGTATAGAACTTATTTATTATAGAAATATATATTCTGAGTTTGGATTCTAGGATTTGAAAACTAAAAGGAAAGAAGAGGAAAGTTGAGTCAAGTACAACACTAGGCAGAACATTTTCTCTGGTGAATTTTTTCTAAAGGCTGACATCTTTGCTTTTGTACTCCTATTCCACCTTCCAGTATGCATGTGCTCACGTCTACAGGCATGGCCCATTGAATGTGTATTTAATTTGTCCCAGGAATTTTTTAAAGCATTTTACAAGCTCTCTTGATTAATCCTCAGACTTCTTATGAGGTAGTTTCTATTTCCTGGGTTTCAGAAAAGCAAAGGAATATAGAGATAGTCTTTTTTTTTTAATATTGTAACGCATAATAACAGATAGAAATTGATCATTGGCAGTATGGATCTTAAAAAAATTATATACAGCTTTCCTTGCTTTACTTTCAGAGAAAACATCTGGAGATATCATATGATAACAGCAGATTTTAAACTTTCGTATGACTGTGGAATGAGCCATTTTCCTTTTACATTTGTTTTCCTTCTTAAATAGCTTTTCTTCATTATCAAATTCCTAGTAATGCAGTTTGATTTATAGAATGTTGAAGATTTCTGCTTTTGTATCTGAAGTAGTACATTTCAATAATATATGGCTTTAAACATAGCTCATTAAAAATAACTATGTTAATACAAAATAATGCATGACAAATTTTAATTGAAGATACCTACTACAAAACAATGCATACAAACAAAAATCATTCAAATATAGTTTAACTCCACTAATTACAAACTCTTTCAAAATAAACATAATAAATGGTAAAAATGATTACATAAGACAGTGTTTGACCCTGAAGATTTAAAAACCAAAAAAAAAAAAATTCTTTTACTAACATCATTGTCACCAAAATTTTAAATCTCATAGAGCCTCATGAACAAGTAGAGCCAACCAAATGCAGGTGGTTTCATTTTTCTGCTACGCTGTATGAAATAATGTAATAGCATGTCTACTGTATTTCACTACATAGTCCAAATATCACTATTGCTTTGGTGTCCTCTGTATAGACAATATTATTTATCTCATTATACTTTCAAGGTATTTGCTTTCTTTGCTCACTTTGAACTTTAGTTTTGGGGCTACTGAAAGTCATTCTTTCTATAAGTAACTCAGTAATTAATCCATTTATTGATGGATACTTAGTTCTAGATTTTCAGAGTCAAATGTAGTTTAGGAATTTTTGTTTAATACACAGAAGATACATTCATAAATTGCATAAAAGGACTTTCTTAATTAACAAAAAAGATTGTGTGTGTGTGAATCTGAATGCAGAGAAGACCTTAAGGTGAGAACATGTTATATTCTAAAATTTTATTTATTAGTTCTTTTTGTATTGGAATTCAAGATGCATTTTCCTTTAAAGTAATATTAGAATAGTAATTATCTTAGTATGTTGTTATGTTGTTAAGTTCCGTGGGGTCGTTTCCGACTCATAGCGACCCGATGCACAGCAGAACGAAACAGTGCCCGATCCCAAGCCAGCCCCACAATCCCTGCTATACTTGATTCCATCATCGCAGCCACCGTATCAATCTGTCTCATTGAAGGTCTCCCCCTCTTTCATCGACCCTCCACCTTACCAAGCATGACATCCTTCTCCAGG
>NW_006922393.1:534710-541910 GCF_000298275.1 Orycteropus afer afer | reverse complement strand
AACACTAGGCAGAACATTTTCTCTGGTGAATTTTTTCTAAAGGCTGACATCTTTGCTTTTGTACTCCTATTCCACCTTCCAGTATGCATGTGCTCTCGTTCACAGGCATGGCCCATTGAATGTGTATAGAGCTGTAAGACTGAATGAAATGTTGTCATATGAGCCTCTACAAATTCATGTCCAACAAAGTTAAGAGCACAGACTTTTGAGTTTCTGTCACAGGTGAATTGTGTGACCCTGATCAATTTACTTACTTAATTACAACACATATCCTAATCTATGAAGTACAGTAATCACTAGCTTTTTCTTTTTAATGAAGATAAACTAAAAAAATATACTTAAGAACCATAGAAGAGTAATAGACAAAGTATAAACATTATTAGTTAAAATTGAGTCAACAACAACTAATAAAAATAATGTACTGATAAATATCATTATTGTTGTATGCTGTTTTTACTATTACTATGAAAAATAAAACACAATAAATTTTGAGCACAAATTTAAGGTCACACCCTACACTAGTAGGTGAGCACATGTGGTGTAGTAAATTACTTAGTGGGGCTTTTCTACCCATAAGTCTTTATAAACTCCAAGGTGAGATTTTTTATGAGCAACTGAGGAGCTCCTGATTGCTGAAGTTGTCCACCTGGAGTATTTCTGTTGGGAGTGGCACAAAACAATGTTCTGGGAGGTGCCCACTCTCTCTCAAGTGCATAGAGTTCTGAAGCTATAATTAGCTAGTTTGACCACCCTGCCAGACTCAAAAGGAGGCCTCCTAGAGGCAGAACTCTCTCTGACTGCTGGTTGAGGAAGAAGTGCTGCTGAAAGAGACATGCGCTCCGGAAAGAGACACGTGCTGCTGGAAAAGAGATGCAAGAGACACGCATTACTGAGTAAGACATCGAAGAACATGCACTGCTGAGGGAGAGACTGTGAGAGACTTGGCTAAGAGATGGTGGGCTGGGAGAGAGACTGAGTGTTTTTTCCTGAACTTAAATTGTAGCCTGGTACTTCCCTAGTAAACTCCGTAATCTGTGAGTTCTGTGTGGCCACTGCAGTGAATTATCAAACCCAGGAGAGAGGTGGTGGGTGCTTTGGGAGGAATGGTTGGAGAAAGGGCTGGAGGGAGGCAGCATATCTGGTCTTGTAGGAATAGGCCTTGGGTTACTGCTGGTAAACCTGTCTTCCTCTTGTAGGGTTAGAGGAGGTCGGAAGATGTGGCCTCTTTGCCCTTTTTGCAGCACATAAAATAAATAAGACAGAGTTCCTACAGCAAAGAATTTCAGACTAGAGGGAATAGAGATTGATTATTTTAAAGGTCATCAAACAAAGATATGAATCTGAAGTTTTACTCAATACAAGCAGAAAAATTCATGGAAAAAGAGGCAAGTAATATCTTCACATTTCCACCCAAAATAGTTGTGTTCTGTATGAACATGACTATCCAGGTAAAGGGAGCTCTGGTGGCATAGTGCTTAAGGCATTTGAGTGCTAACCAGAAGGCTGGGTGGTTCAAACCCACCAGCCCCTCCTAGGAAGGAAGACCAGGCAATCTACTTTCATGGAGATACCACCTCAGGAACCCAAGGATGGGTCGCTATGAGTCGAATCAAGTTGATGGCCATGAGGGTTTTTTTTTTTTTTTTTCCCCCTTTGGATCCAGGTAAAAAAGGAGTGGGAATTATTGATAGTCAAAGGAGGAAGAGACCAGTTGGGATACTGGAAGATAGACGAGGGAAAATGGCATTTTTAGAGTAAAGCAACAGGTATCAGAATTCAAATTTACAGAGAGTCTACATTTGAAAGGCACAAATATTATGACCTAGAAAACCTTCAGATGCAATCCAGAAAGAGCCATGGAGGTAATAGAGTTAAAGGAAGTAATTTAGCTTTGGAGGAGCTGGTGTCCAATAGGGCAAGATTAACTCAATAATTATTAACTCAAAACTATTGAATTGTCTCTAAAAGTTCTCTATTACTTAGTCTAGAGACAAGCGTAGTCTAAGATGTTGAGGATATCATTTAGAACAGGAAGAACTCAGGAAAAAAAAAAAATCACTATTGACAAGAGGAAAATAACCTCCAGCTGCACAGCCTTAGTTTGCCCATTTAGGAATTATGATTAATATTACAATATTTTATACTTCAAGAGGTAGCATATGATCAAGAACTGATGGTATCTGAGGAATAAATAAAAACTGCACTGAATACCTTGGTGAAAAACAAGACTACAGGAAATAATGGAATACTAATGGAGATTTTCAACAAAAAGCTATAATGCTGGAAGCACATACTTGTCTATGCCAATAAATTTGGAAGAGAGCTATCTGGCCAACCAAGTGGAAGAGATCCATATTTATGCCCATTCCAAAGTAAGACAGAATGTGGAAATTATTGAACAATGTCATTAGTATCAAATGCATGTTGAATTTTGCTAAAAATAAGTAAAAAATGGTTGCACCATTATACATTGACAAGGCAGTGCTAGAAATTCAAGCTGGATTCAGAAGGGGATGTGGAATGAGGGATATCCTTGATGATATCAGATGGATATTGGCTGAAAGTAAAAAATAACACGCAGATGTTCATCTGTATTTTATGGCCTAAGCAAAGGCATTTGACTGTATGGATAGTGATGAGTTATGGATAACATTGCAAAGAATGGAAATTCCAGAACACTTAATTGTGCTCATGAGGAAGCTGTTCTTAGACCAAGAAGCAGTGCTTTGAACAGAACAAAAGAGATATTGCACATTATATTATCGGGAAAGATGTGTGTAAGGCTGTATCTTTTTTCCATACTTATTTAATCTGTGTAACTGAGCAACTAATCCATGAAGCTGGACTATATGAAGAAGAACTCAATATCAGGATAGGAAGAAGGCTCATTAACAACCTGTGATATGCAGATGGCACAACCTTGCTTGTTGAAAGGAAAGAGGACCTGAAGCACTGATGAAGATAAAAAAAAAAAAAAAAAAAAACAACTAGACTTCAGCATGGATTACATTTCAACTTAAAGAAAAGAAATATCCTTACAACTGGACTGATAAACAACATCATGATAAATGGAGAAAGAATGAAGTTGTCAAGGATTTCATTTTTCTTGGATCCACAATCAATACCTATGGAAACAGCAGTCAAGAAGTCAATGATGTGTTACAGTGAACAATAAGCCTCTTAAAGTGTTTAAAGTCAAAGATGTCACTTTGAGAACTAAGATGTGTCTGACCCAAGCCAAGATACTCTCAATAGCCTCATGTGCATGTGAAAGCTGAATGACAAAGAAGGAATACTGAAGAAGAATTGATCTATCTGAATTATGATGTTGGTGAAATACAATGAAAATACCATGAACTGCCAGAACAATGAAGAAATATGTCTTGGAGAAAGTTCAGCCAGAATGCTCCTTAGAAGCAAGGATGTCAATACTTTAACTCACATGTTTTGAACATGTTATCAGGAGAGACCAGTCTCTGGAAATAGACACCATGCTTGGTAAAATACAGTATCAGCAAAAAAGGGGATGACCTTCAAGGAAATGGATTGATATAATGGTTGGAACAATGGGCTCCAATATAGCAACAAGGTGATGATGTTGTGGCACCTGGCAGTGTTTTCTTCACCTCAAAGTCACTTTTCAACAAATACAATGGAAGAAAAATGCAAAGAACAAGTGGGAAAATATAGTTGAGAGAATCTTCTACTCTACGCATACATTCATTGTCTGAATTATCATATGACCATTATTACAAACCTACACATATGGCAATTTAAGAGGGCTAAAGACAATAAAGGAGCTCTGGTGACATAGTGCCTTAGGCATTTGACGGCTAACCAGAAGTCTGGTGGTTCAAACCCACCAGCCACTGCTTGGAAGGAAGATCAGGCAATCTCCTTCCATAGAGATATTGCCTCAGAAACCCAAGGAGAGGTCACTATGAGTTGGAATAGACTGGATAGCAGTGAGTTTTTTGAGTTTTTAAAGACAATGAAAGAGTGCTAGTGTGTGCTAAAGATCAAAGTGATGCCATAGGTCCTCCATTGTGATGTTCCAGTCCAACATTAGTTCTAAGAATTTCTCAGCCTTCTTTATTTTCCTAAAATGCTTGGAGTACGTTGTTGTTGTGTTGTTGTTAAGTGCCTTGAGCTGGCTCCAACTCATAATGACCCTATGTACAACAGAATGAAATATTGTCCAGTAGTGTGCCATTCACACTACTTGCTACACTTGAGCCCATCATTGCAGCCGCTGTGTCAATCTATCTCATTGAGGATCTTCCCCTTTTTCACTGACCCTCCAGTTTACCAAGCATGATATCCTTCTCCAGGGTATGGTCCCTTCTGACAACTGACAAAAGTAGATAAGATGAAGTCAGGTCATTCTTGCTTCTATGAAATATTGGGGATTCACTTCTTCCAAGACAGATTTGTTTGTTTTTCTGGTAGTCCATTGTACTTTCTGTGTTTTTGCCAACACCAGAACTCAAAAGCATCAATACTTCTTTGATCTTCCTTGTTCATTGTCCAGTTTTCACATGCTATAAGCCTATTGAAGATGCCATGGCTTGGGTTAGGCTCACCTTAAGTCTTAAAAAGAGATATTTTTACTCTTTATTACTTTAAAGAGGTCTTTTGAAGCAGATTTGCCCCATGCAATTTGACGTCTGATTTCTTGACTGCTGCTTCCATGAGTATTGATTGTGGATCCAATAATATGAAATCTTTGACAACTTTGGTCTTTTCTTCATTTATCATGACGCTGCTTATTGGTCCAGTTGTGAGTTTTCATTTTCTTTATGTTGAGGTGTAATCCATACTGCAGACTGTAGCCTTTGATATTCTTCAGTAAGTACTTCATGTCATCTCCACATTCAGCAAAGTTATGTAACCTGCATATCATAGGTTGTTAATGAGTCTTCCTCCAATCCTGATGCCATGCTCTTCTTCATATACTCCAGTTCCTTGGATTATTTGTTCAGCATACAGATTGAATAAGTACAGTGAAAGGTTACAACCCTGATGCTTACCCTTCCTGATTTTGAACCATGTGATATCCTCTTGTTCTGTTCAAATAACAGCCTCCTGGTCTATGTACAGGTTCCTCATAGTATGATTAAGTCGTTCTGGAATTTCCATTTTTCTCAGTGTTATCCATAATTTGTTATGATCCACACAATCAAATGCTTTTGCATAGTCAATAAAACACAAGTAAACATCTTTCTGGTATTCTTTGCTTTCAGCCAAGATCCATCTGACATTAGCAATGATACCCCTCATTCCATATCCTCTTCTGAATCCAGTTTACATTTCTGGAAGTTCCCTTTCAATATACTGCTGCAACCACTTTTTTAAAACATTTTCAGCAAAGATTTTACTTATGTGTGATACTAATGATAATTAATTGAAAGTGATCTGTTGGATCACCTTTCTTTGGAATGGGTAAAAATATTAATCTCTTCTAGTCAGTTGGCCAGATAGCTGTCTTCCAAATTTCTTGGCAAAGACAAGTAAGTGCCTCCAGTGTAGCATCCGTTTGTTGAACCAGAGCAGGAAGTTAATGACTCCAATGATTAAATTCAGATTGGCTCTATCAAATCCCACTCATCTGGAAAATATTTTCAACATTATAGTCCTCTTGGGCTATTTATATTTTCAAAGAAGAGCTTCTTGGCCCCAAACTGATGTCTAAATAGTAGAATTTCAAGGACTGTGAAAAGTGCTGTCATTGTTAGTTGCCATCTAGTCAGCTCTAACTCTTAGCAACCTTATGTCCAACACAGAGAAACACTGCCCAGTTCTGTGCCAGCCTCGCTATCCTTGCTATACTTGAGCCTGTTGTTGCAGCCACTGTGTCAATCCATCCAACTGAGGGCTTTCACCATTTTCATTGACTCTCCAGTATACCATGCATGATATCCTTCTCCAGGGAATGGTCCCTTCTGACAACATGACCAAATTAGTTGAGACAAAGTCTGGCCATTCTCATTTCCAAGGAGCATTCCCAAGCTGCACTTCATCCAGGATAGATTTATTCATTGTTCTGGCAGTCTATGGTACTTTCAGTATTCCTTGTCAACACCACAACTCAAAAGCATCAACTCTTCTTTAGTCTTCCTTATGCATATGCTGCAATTGAAAATATCATGGCATGGGTTACATGCACCCTGTTGTTGTTGTTATGTGCCGTTGAGTTGGACCCGACTCATAGCGACCCCTCCTTAGGTTTCCGAGGCAGTATCACTACAAAAGTAGAGTGCCCTATCTTCTTTCTGAGGAGGTGGCTGGTGGGTTTAAACCACCAGCTTTCTGGTTAGCAGTCGAGTGCTTTAGGCACTATGCTACCAGAGCTCCCACATGCACCTTAGTCATTAAAAATACATCTTTGTTCTTCAGCACTCTAAAGAGGTCTTTTGCAGCAGATTTGCCTAATACAATACATCATATGATTTCTTGATTGCTGCTTCCATGGGTTTAGAAGGAAGATAGGGCAATCTACTTCCATAGAGATACCGCCTTGGAAACCCAAAGAAGGGTCGCTGTGAGTCAAATTGACTCCACGGCAGTGAGTTTTTTTTGTTTTTGGTTTTGGTTTGTTTCTATAGGTATTGATTGTGGATCCAAGTAATTCAAAATATTTGCCAATTTAAATATTTTATCCATTTATCACCATACTGCTTATTGGCCCAGTTGTGAGGATTTTCATTTCTTTTATATTGAAGTGTAATTCATACTGTAGACTATGGTCTTTAATCTTCTTCATTAAGTGTTTTCAAGTCATCCTCATTTTCAGCAAGCAAAGGTGTGTCATCTGCATATCTCAGGTTGTTAATGAGTCTTCCTCCAATCCTGATGCCATGTTCTTTTCAAAAAGTCCAGCTTCTCTGATGATTTGCTCAGCATACAGTTTGCATAAATATGGTGAATGATACAACCCTGATGTAGACCTTTCCTGTTTTTAAATTATATGGTATCTCTTTGTTCTGTTCAAATGGCAGTCTCTTGGTCTATATATAGGTTTCTCATGAGCACAATTAAGTGTTCTGGAATCTGCATTCCTCTCAACATTATTCATAATTGCTATGATCCACACATCAAATGCCTTTGCATAGTCAATAAAACACAAATAAGCATCTTTCTGGTATTCTTTGCTTTCATCCAAGGTCCATCTGATATCAGCAATGACATCCCTCATTCCAT
>NW_006922393.1:530691-534579 GCF_000298275.1 Orycteropus afer afer | reverse complement strand
AAATTGAGGAGAGTGTGTGTGTGTGTGTGTGAAAAGAAAGATAAATTGAAATAAAAAATGAGAAAAGATGTATAAGAACTTAAGGCAAAGTTTTGGCAATTTCCTGTTTGATGTTTCCTTTTCCCTTCTTATTCTGAGCCCAAATATTCTTCCAAAGTTCTGTCTCTGCTTTATATTTATTTTCATGGTAATTATTATGTTATTGACAGCTGGTCAGAAGCAGTTTTGTGTGGATGAGGTGAAATTGCTTTAGGTACTGGAAAATGAGTAGAATTTGGTAGTAAAAGAAGTGCTGAAAATATTAGATATGAAATGATGACAAAATTCATCTATGTCAAAATGATCTGAATATTTGGCTCATTTCATAACAGACATAGTTTGCCAAAAAAAATAATCATTTTATCTCTAAAATATCACCTGAAATGTCATCCCTAGAAAATATCAGTATATGCTTAGATGTGTCAAACGTATGCTATTGTTGTTAAGTGCCATCAAGGTGGCTTCTACCCATAAAAATCCTAAATACAATAGAACAAAACACTGGCTAGTCCTGTGCCAACACTCACAGTCTTTGCTATGCTTGAGCAAATTGTTGCAGTCACTGTGTCAGTCCATGTCATTGAGGGTCTTCCCCTTTTTCACTGACCCTTTACTTTACTGAGCAAGATATCCTTCTCCAGACACCTGACAATGTGACCAAAGTACATGAGGCAGAGACTGGCCATTCTTGCCTCCAAGGAACATTCCATCTGTACCTCTTTCAATACAAATCTGTGTGTTCTTTTGGCATTTCATTGTTGTTGTTGTTGTTAGGTGCCATCAAGACAGCTCTGACTCATAGTGACCCTATGTACAACAGAACAAAACACTGCCTGGTCATGCACCATCCCCACAATCCTTGGTATACTTGAGCCCAATGTTGCAGCCACTGTGTCAATCCATCTCAATGAGGGTCTTCCCTTCTTCACTGACCCTCCACTCTACCAATCATTATATCCTTCTCCAGGGAATGGTCTCTTCTGACAACACAACCAAAATATATGAGACCAAGTCTGGTCATTCTCACTTCTAAGGAACAATCTGACCTTGCTTCTTCCAAGACAGATTTGTTCATTCATCTTGTCAGTCCCTGGTACTTTCAGTGTTCTTCACCAACAGTACTATTCAAAGGCATCACTTCTTCTGTCTTCCTCAGTTATTATCCAGCTTTCACATACATGTGAGGTTATTGAAAATACCACAGCTTGGGTTAGGTGCACTTTTGTCTTCAGAGTGACTTACTTGCTTTTTAACACTTTAAAGAGATCTTTTGCAGCAGATTCGCCTGGTGCAATACATCTTTTTTTTTTTTTTCTCCCGACTGCTGTTTGCATGGGCATTTATTGTGTAGATATCTATAATAATTCTATATGTAATGAATCAATTGTAATCCAGGAACATGTAACAATCAAGCATTTAAAACAGAACCTTAAGTGGATTTTTTGATGTTTTGTGTTTTTCTCTTTGTAGGATTTTCAGTTGTTAAATGGGACATTCCAGAGTGGCTTCAACTGTATGCTTCCTAGAATTTTGGATTTTGTTGATCAGTAAATCATGGATCAACCAGAAATTTCTGATTTACATATTTTTATTCTGGATATTTAGAATCAAAATATCTACAAATTAATTATAAATTAAATTTTTTTAAGAAAAGCATAAATACTTTTCTAGCAACAGTTAGATCATACAACAGTGAAATCATGAGAATCGTCTATTTTTTAAAAAATATAAAAGATTTCCAGGAGTTCTGGTGTCATAGTGCCTCAGGCACTTGACTGCTAACCAGAAGGTTGGCGGTTCAAACACACCAGCCACTCCTTGGAAGGAAGATTGAGAAATCTACTTCCATAGTGATACTGCCTTGGAAACTCAAGGAGGGGTCACTATGAGTCAGTCCCACTGGACTCACAGAACAACAACAAAAAAATTATAACTCTATTAAAAAAAGTCACTTTTTAAAAACTCGTTATATCTTATTCTTTCAATAACACCACACACAACATTTGAGAAATCTGCTCTTCCATGGAAAGAAATGAGAAAATGAAAGAATGCAGTTCTAGCTTTTTCTAGCTCTCCCTTTACCCAGATAACTTAGTATAAACCTCAGTAACATAAAATGTCTTCTTTGCTTCACTGAAAAAAGAGTTTTGAAATATGCTGGATACTTTTATACCCAGAGGGAAGTGTTATTATTTCTGAACATTTGAATGGCACTTTGATTGTCAAAGTGATTTATAATTGCTTACTTTAATTACTCTAGTGCTATTAGCTATGGTTGTGTCTGCCACAAGTAAAAACTAAACTTCAATATATCTGAGAAATTACATGCACTTTTTCAACATTTTCTTTCTTAGTATTTGTAAAACAAATCATTGTATGATTTATTATTAGCTCCTTAGAAAATATTTTAAAAATGGAGTTAATAATTTTACACCTGATATTTACAATATGAATAATATTAAACATATAAAATATAAAGTAATTAGAGACATCATCAAGGAAAAATATGTAACAATTTTCAACAAAAAAGAGAAAGCCCTCCAATGATATGGATTGACACTGGCTACAATAATGGGCTGAAACACAGCAATGATTATAAGGAAGGTTTAGGAATGGGTAAAGTTTCATTCTATTATACATAGATCATTGAGTCAGAACTGATTCAGCAGTACCTAACACCAACAATTGTCAAATTTATAAATAAACCGAATATAACTTTTACAATATAATAAACTAATTTCAGATTGAGACTGGATCTATACTATATGTTCTCATTAGTAATTTGAATTGGTTTCTTTAGGTATCACAGAATTAAAAAAGATACTTAACTAATGGATAGAGAAAACAGTTGAAAGAAGAAAGAATTCAGATGGACGGTTAGGTCTTAATAAGTGTCTTATTTATAAGGCAGCTCCAAACCAACTTTCATAAAAGAGGAGAGCGCTACAATATGTGACTAACTTTGTCAAAGCAGAAGATAAATAGAAAAAAGAAAGGGCAAAGATACCATCGTTAATAGACATAATAAAGGTAATATGAGGTATTAAAGATGAATAATATTAGTAAATACCTTCTAATTAAACATGGTAGAACTGAACGGGATCCCAATTATTTTCAGATATATAAAAGATATAAACAGAAAAAAAAATTTAAAAGAGTAGATAACAAAGTATAGCACTATAATCAAGTTTTAAAAATGAAACTAATGAAGAAATAGAACTAAAATTTGGAATATCAAAAATCAATTAATGACACAAATTCCCAGGAGGCTGAGTATTTAGAGAAACAGAAATCACAGAATGTAGAAAAAAATATGAAACTCAACACAGTAGACATTAATTGAAAAGGAAAATTTAGTGGAGAGAAGTTGACAATGTTCAAATAAGAGAGAAATATTTGAAATAAACATTTCGTTTCTTTGAACCAAACTAGTATTTAAATTAAAGCTACATACATTTAAGAGTGTAATAGTTTCCCAGGGCTGTCATAATAAATTACCACCAACTTGCTGATTTAAAACAATAAAAATTCATTTTCTCACAGTTCTGGAGACCAGAAATACTAAATCAAGGTTTTGTCAGGAATATTCTTCTTCTGAAGGCTCTAGGTAATGCTTGCTTATTTCTTCTAGTTTATAAAAGGCTACCTTGCATTGTGGTAGCATAACGTCAATCCTTGCTTTTGTTTCCATGTGATTCTTCTTTATGTTCCTGTATATCACTTTTGCCTCTTAAGGATATTTACAGTGAATTTTGGGCCACCACTAATCTGTATGATCTCATATTGATCAATAATTATATCTGTAAAGACCTTATTAGGAACTCTGGTAGCGTAGTGCCTAAAGCACTT